>NW_028189784.1:219870-284773 GCF_048542155.1 Nylanderia fulva | reverse complement strand
GAACCGTAAAAAATTAAAATTTATTTTTTTTTTAAAAGGGGAATTAAATAGGAATTAAATATAAGCTTATATTAACTAGAATCTTTATGGAACTTCCCATTCTTTGAAATATTTTTGTATTTTATATTATTCTTTAGTACTATAATTTCTATATTTCTTAATGTCCCGAAATGTCCCATTTAAAAAAAATTTTTAATATAAAAAACAAAAAATTAAAGGTCTTTTTTGAGGACAGTTCCTTTAAGCCAAAGCATTTTTCGGGGGAGCCCGGAAAACTGCCTTTAGATACAAAATTTTTTTTTCGGCCGCCCAAAAGCAAAAACCGGGAAACTGGCCATTGTTCGCCAAAAGTCCCGAAAACTCCTCTGCACATATATATATATAAAAAATTTATTTTATCATATATAAAATATTTTTTATGGGAAGAATGGGGGAAATTTGGCAATCTAAGTTTTAATTTTTTTTTTCTGAAAACAAAATGTTTTTTAAAACCCAAAAGGGAAAATTTTTTGGCGGACCCTACATCCTATTCTTCGAAGTGGAAGCAAAAAATTTTAAAAAAGCTTATAATATAATATAATTAAAATTTAATTTTATTAAATATTAAAAGGGGAAAAGGGGGGGAAAATTTGCAGTCTGAGAATTTTTTTATTTCTGAAAAAAATTTTTTAAAACCCAAATTTTTGAATAGTTGACCCGGTATTCATAAATTTTTTTTTAAAAAGTAGAACAAAAAAGTTAAGAACTATAAAAAAATTGAGCCTGCATTGTTTAAAAAAAACCCCTCTGAAGGGGCCCCCAATTAAACCGCGGGGTTGGGTTTTAGGTCGCCTTTTGGGGGAAATGCCCCCCGGGGGGCGCTGCCCAGGTTTGGGGTAATATTTTTGATTACGAGAAAAATCCATAAAACCAATCTAAGCGCAGCACCCTTTTTTCTTTTTTAATATTATTGAGGAGTTGTGACTTTAAAAGCAAACTAAAATGCTGCGCAGGGGGCCCACTTAAAAAGGTGTCTGCCCGTAAAAAACATTTTCGCAAAACTTTTTCGAGACGCGGTATGGCCCGGGCCCATGTTCAAACCTTAAAAACCCTTTTAAAAGGGACCTACAAGTCTCTTTCCCTGCATCATCAAAGTCCATTTTTGGGGGGTTTTTAGAACTACAAAATTTTAAAAAATTTTGAATTGCACGAAAATAACCTGAAAGGGGGTTTCGCCACGAGTAATTTTTAGCCAGAAATAAAATCGGTAAAACCGTTCTAGACATAAAAGGGGGGTCAAAAAGTGATTTTTCTAAAAATTTAAAAAAGTCGTTTTTTTCTCTGTCCCGTCCGCGGGGACGCCCCCCCTAGTTTTATAAAATTAATAAAAATCTCTTCCCCCTTTGCACTCACACCCCCTCAATTTTTCCCCCCCCCCCCTTTCCCTCCCCTTTTTCCCCGTCCCCCCGCCCCCCGTTTCCCAAACCTCCATCCCGCCCCCTTTTTCCCGGGGCCCTAACTCCCCTTTTTCGTCCTTTTTAGTCTTTTCTTTTCTCTCCACCTCTCTCTCATTTTAAAATTTATTTATAAATTGTAAAAACGACCCCTTTCCCACGCCCAGGGATCGGCTGTCGTGCCAGGATTGGGGAAGAGGGGAAAAAAAATTTGCAATAACACGGGGGTTGTTTCGGAAAAAGTAAGTTTTTTCGGGCCATTTTCGGGTTTTTGGGGCCCCGGGGTTTAGTCTATCAAACAGAAAAACCATAACAGAGAAACCTAACCAGATGTTACGGCGCGACCACGACTTCTCACTACTTTTACTTTTTAAAAATACCCCAAAAAAATTAAAAAAATAAAAGGTGGCCCTTTCAAAAAAAGGACTAAAAAATTTTAAAAACGATCTAATAATAAATTATAAAAAAAAGTAACTAAATTTTTTAAAATTTCGGGTCCCCATTTTCAAAGTGAACATGAAAATGTTTTACTAAATTTAGTAATATATATTTCCCTGAAAAAATAACTGTGATATTTTTTTAAAAATGCAAGTTAAAATTGAAAAACATACATATAAGTAAACTTTTTACAAATTTTATTCTAGAAAAAAAGGGGCGATAAAGTTTTCTTAAATGCACAAAATATAATATCGTTTTTTAGAAAATTTTATTTTGAAAAATTCCCTACTAAACCCTACAAAGAAAAAAAATTGCTCGTAATTCCCCCCGTTCCCCAAATTTTTTAATGACTCAGAAAAAAAAACATGGCGGCCTGCTTTTCAAATAACTATGATGTTTTCCCCGATGTCCATTTAAAATAAAGTCGAGCTCTTACAGAAAAAAATTACTACAACATTTGAAATACCCAAAAATTTTTACCTTAAAAAGAAGATAGACTTCTTAACGTCCCCCGAAAGGGAGCGCGAGAGAAGACCGTCTTGGGGGAGAAGGTAAATTTGGGGCCGGGCCGGGGGGAATTATTGAACGTAACAAGAAGGCAAACAATTTTTTTTTGGTGGCACGGTGGATTGGGGCCCAAAAAAAAATCGTTGAAAAGGTCGCGGAGATTGATCTGTGCGTCGGTTTAAATTTTTAAATAAAATTAAAGTAAAATCATTTTTTAAATTATAAACTTAAAGCAAAAGTCCCCTTACTAAACCCTGAAACCCCAGACAAATCAGAAAACCCAAAATTTTCTTTACCCGTAGTCAAACCCCTTAAAACCTTTTTTCACAGAATTTAAAAAATAAAGAAGCCCAATTAACAAACACAAGCCCGAGACCCTTGCGAAATAGAGAGGGAAAAATTTTCTTACATTTTAACAACATTAAACAAAAAAAAAACATGGAGGACGGTTTTGGTAAAACCGGGGAAATTTTGGAACAATTAGCCCCGCACAATTTAAAACCCCTTTTTGGGAAAAAATTAAACAGAACAAGTCTCGCTTATCACGACGTTTTAGATAAATCGAACATTCTAACAATATGCAGGACATTATGATAAAAAGAAACACAAAGCCCATCCCCCCTTTCCCACAAACTCCCCCAAAATTCGTTTTAAAGACGCTATGATACAACCCCCCCAAATTTGATGAAAATAAAATATTGTCCTCCATTTCACGAAAATTTTTTCAAAAGAGCACTTAAATTTAAATTTTCCCGAATATCAAGAATACATTTAGTTAAAACTAATTTTTTAACAAATTGCGGGGGGTTTGCCTATGCCGCAATCAAAGGGAGTGAATTTAAAAAAGCCTACGAGATCAAAACGCGACTTTAAAAAAACTTTTTGGGCCGAACAAACCCAAATCGTCAATATCGGGGGAGTTAGCAAACTTTTTTATAAAACAGAATGAGAATTTTTTTTGATTACATGGGCGCGCTTTTTAAGAATTAAGAAGGGCATTTTAGAGGGAGAAGCCAAATTTTTTTGGAAAATCTCGACGAGAAGTTAGAGAAAAAACATTGAAAAAAGCGTTACTAACAGTTTTTTAAGGTTTCCCCCTTCCGATTTTTTTAAAACCGCGTGAAATTAGAACGGCACTATACTTTTGAACAAAAAAAATCGTTGCTGCTATTAAATTTAAATCCAAAATTTTTAGAATTTTAAAACCTTAAAAGAAAAAAAAAAATTTTTTAAAACGCGCTTACCTTAAACCTATCCGACGAAAAACTTTTCCGACGGCAAGACAAACCTGAAAAACCGTTGAAATAACCATCCAATAATTAAAAATTCGCGAAACAAAAATATTTCTACTACTGCTCCTTTATTTTAACCCTTTTTATACCTGGCCCCAAAAACCCCGGGCCAAAATTATCCAGCCACTAAAATCTTTCGTTATTTGCAAAATTTTCCGGGCCCATTTCATGAGCGAATGCCCGGAAACTCCTTAAAAAAGATCACTTGAACAAAATCTTTTTTTTTTTTTTTTTTTTTTTTTTTTTTTTTGCGATCGGCGCAAGGGGAGGAATGCTTTACGCATACCACAGGGGGGGCCCCTCCCCCGCCGGGTTATGTGGGACTCACCTATGCCCGGGGACTAGTTCCCCCCGTACTAGGCCCTCCCCCCGGGTAGTTTCCCCACGAATCGAGCCATCAAAAAATGGCCCGAGGCCGAAAGGGACCCCAAACCGAGACAAAAAAAGGCCTTTGTTTTGTCCTACCCCCTAAACCTCCGCCGGGGGAAACAGAAGCAAAATCCTCTGCTTCTGTGATGGGTTTTTGGGGCCCGCAAGAACCGTTGTGCCAAAAACTTTTGCGGGTCCAACACAGGTGCTTTTGCCCCGCCTTTTTTCCCCCCTTTTTCCCCCCCTTTGGGGGGGGGTTTTTTGCTAGTTTTTTGGCCAGTTCCTTCCCTCTACTTTCCTCTTTTCCCCCCATCTTTTCCCTTTTCCCCCCCCCCCCCCCTCAACCCCCATACCCGGGGGGGGGGGGGGGAAAAAAAGGGGGGAAAAAACCCCCCTTTTGGGGCCCTTTTTAGGGGGCCCCTTTTCATGCACACATCAACACTAACCCAAAACACACTACTTTACATACATCTTTTTTTTCATCGGGGGGCCCCTAAACCCACCAACCCACGCCACCCCACACACCCCTACAATTTTATGTAAATACATACAAATATATAAACTCACATTCCCATGTACATACTCGCATTTTTCCGGTAGGTAAAATCGATTCGTTTGGGGCTCAAATCGTTTATTCAGGCCCCACCGGTACGCTGCCCTCCTCCGTTTTTCGTCTCGTCTTGTCCTTTTTTTTGAAATTGGTATCTCGGTTTTTTTAAATTTTTAAAAACAATCTCTCCATCCGAGACGGGAGAATGGGACCCCCCCGAGGGCCCTTTTTTTTTCCCGTTTTTTTTTTTTTTCTTGAAATTTTTTTTTCCCCGCAGAAGGCGGCAAACTCTCCATGTTTTTTTGGGGTTTTGACAAACGCCTCCCCCCACTTTTTTGCCAACGCAGGCCCCCCAAAATCCTTCGTTTTTTCCCCCCTTTTAAAAACCCCAGCTTACCCCCTCAGGTAGTTCCGAGGTGTTTTGGGTTTCCCCTTTTTAAAAATGTGTGCAAAGTGCGGATCAATTTTCCTTTTTTTTTGAGATCAAAGGAAAAACAACCATGCCTTTTTAAAAGATTGGGGACCCCAGGGGGAACGCCATCAACCGTGCCCCCTTTCCAACCACGTTTTTCCGTTGGGTGTATCGCATCCCTAGAAAGGGGTTGCCCAAAAACAAATTTAAAAGGTCTGTTTGCGTCCCCCTTTCCCCTTTTTTTCCCTGGTGAGCAGTGCCCCCCCTCGGGGTTTTCTTTCAATGTTTTTTCCCGGGTTTCTCTCTCTATCCTTCCCCCCCATAAAAATTCAAAAAATGGGCCCCCCTTTTTCCCTTTTTGGGGGCTAAAGGGTTTCCCGGGGGGGGGGGCCCTCGCCAAGTGACACGCTCCAGAGACCCCGTGGGGTATGCCGATATCGTTCTTATTTTACGACTTCATAAGTCGACTAATTTCTCCCTTTTTTTTCTGGAGCGGTGAGGGCCCGCCCCCCAAAGGGGGGCCGGTACAAAGATAATCGAGATCACCACTTTTCGTATAGCGACGTTTAAACCCCCCCCCCCCCCCTCAATTTGGGGGATCAAACTTGTAAAAAGCGCGATCGTCTTGTAAAAACCTTTTTCCTTTTCCCCCTATCGAAGTGACCCTTTTAAAAATTCCCTCCTGCTGTCAAAAAAATTTCGCCTAATACTTAAAAGGCTCTTGATTTTTGGGTGCTTTTTTTCCCCCTACCTTTTTGGGGGGGCAAAGTTGCCCGGGGCCTTTTTTCCCTTTTTCCATAAACAAACGCCTTTTTTTTTTGGGGGGAAATGTTAACCCCCCCGCTTTCCCCCTTTTTGGGGGAGGCCAACCTTATATTCGCTTTTTCACCCGCTTGTTTTATACCCCCCGTCGCGGTATGAGGGATCATCCCGTAAAAATTGTAAGTCCGTCTCGGTACCTCTCAAAAATTTAAATTTGGGTGGGGGTAAACCCCCTTGGGGGGTTTCCCCACGGGGGGGGGCCCCCGGGCCCCCCTGGGGGGGGGGGACCCCGGGCCTTAGCATTTGGCCCCCCCCCTTTTTAATATTTTTTCCCCGTCCGGTTGTATACTCGGTATGGTTGTGCAAAATAATCGTCTATAAATACCCTCGATTTGGGTAGGGGGTTTTTTTCGGCCCCCCCCCTTTTCCCTTAAAGCCTTGAAGGGTACGATTAAAACGCGTTAGCTAGTCAAAAACCCTGACCGCAAACACGACTCCTCCTTTTAAAAAATCTTTTCCCCCCCTTTTTAATTTTCCCCTTGAATGGCGTCGCACGTGGATCTACCTTGCCGGAACCCAAAAAGGGGTCACCGAAAGGGGAAAGGGGTGGCACCCACCTCCACCCCCCCCCAAAAAAACCCATCTGCATTATCTTCCCAAATTTTTTCCAAATTTCCCCCGGGAGGAAAATGGGGCCTGACCTTTGGGATTTTTTTTTTTTAAAGGGCTCCCCTTTTGGGATGAGAACCTTGGCAAATTTTTCCGATGGGGGGGGAAAAACCCTTTCCCCCCCGGGGGTGGGGCATTATCATAGTTTTCCATTTTTTGGGGGGGATCATCTCTGGGGGGATTTTCCCAAAAAGGGGGCCCCTTTTCTAAAAAATCTGGGAGGGGGGCGGGGTGGGTTTGGGGGGGGGGTTTTTTTCTTTTTTTTCCCCCTTTAATTTTTCTTTTTTTTTTTAAAACCCCCTCTCCTCGGTGCAACCATTCGTCCTCCCTTCCCTTTCCCCCCCCATGAGGTCCATGACGCCCTGATCCTCCTTGGGGGAAAAGCGAGCCCAAAAATTTTCCGGATTTCTTTCCGGGTTTTTTTGTGGGGTTTTGGGGCTGCCCCTTCAGGGGTTAAATCAAATCTTATAAGGTGGCCCCAAAGGGTTTATCGTCGTTTTTTGGACAACTTTTTTCCAGGCCGGGGTTTTTGGGGCCCTTTGTTGTTTCCCTTTTTCTTAGTAGTTTTCTCGCTATTGTCTCCGTTGGCCTGCCCCTCCCCTGGGGTCTTCTCCTTTTTTTGGCATGTGCCATTTTTGGGGCGCCTTTTTTGGATCCCTTCTAAATAAAAACCCGGTTTTTTTCTTTCCCCAGTAGACCTTGCTTTTGGTGGTGGGGGGGCCTCCCCCTTTTTTGGGGAAAAAAGCGTCGAGCTTTGTGCATCTCTTTAAAAAAAGGCCATCTCGGTATCGGATGCCGTTTTCTCTTTTTTTGGGGGGGGCCGTCCGGAGTTCCTATTATGGAACCCCGGGAATAGTCTTCATCCAGTTTCTTCCCAATTCCCACCCGGGGGGGGGGCCCTTTTCTTTTCTTCTTTGCCTTTTGGGTTTTTTTTTGGGCTGGTGTTCGCCCAAAAAAATAAAATGTTGCTGGTCTGTAGCGATTCTTTTGACAGTACCTTCCAATCCTGCCTTGTGCTGCAAATGTTTTCCCCGTAACCCATGACAGATCGTTTTGGAAGTTCCTTGGGGGCCTAAATCATTTTGGGGATTTCCCCTTTTTGGGCCCCAGACACAGGCCTACTTCGGCCCCCCTTTTTCCCCATCCCCCCCCCCGCGTTGATCGTTCGCGGTGACCCCCAAGACTGACTTTGCATTTTAAAGGGGGCCAAAAAACTTTTTTTCCGGGGAGGTTTGTGATAGCCCCCCAAATTCGTCGAGGAAGGTTTGGAACTTTCCCCCCAAAAGATACGTTGGGGGGAGAATTTGCATGAGATGACCTATAAACCCCCCCTCGCCCCGCCCCCCAAAAAAACTCTCGCTCTGTGATCAACCCCCCGTTGCACACGCCCTCCAGGATTCCCGGATAGCACGGTTTTTTTTTTAAAGCTTTTAACCAATATTGGTTTTTTTTCCCGGGGGGCTCCTCGGTTTTCCCCCATGCCCAAAGTGGGGGAGTTTTCCCCCCCTTGCGTTTTTAAGCAATTTGTTTTTGGGCCCGCAATTGCCCCCCCTTCTTGAACAAAATTTTAAACATTCCCGTCTCCATTTTTTCGGGCCCCCCATCCGGTTCCCCCCCATTGTCCTAAAATCCCCCTGCACTGTGCAGTGCCAAACCCCCGGGGATTTTGGGGTCCTTTCCCCGGTTTTTTTGATAACAAGCTGCCGGCGGATTGGTGCAAGTCAGCGCGATGCCCCGTTTCCCCCCCCATCTTAACAATTTTGGGGTCCTGTTTGTTGGGGGGCTTCAGTTTCTTTTCAGGTGTCCCTCCCCCCCAGGGGAAAATTGTTTAAAGGGGCCGGGCCCCTTTAAAAAACCATCTCGCGACCGCCCCCTATTTTTAAATTTTTGGGTATTGGGGGGCCCTTTTTTTGCGGCCCCAAAAAAGGGGGTTTGTGCCCAGCGGTAAACAACCCTTTGACAAGGTCGAGGTTCCCCCCCCTTTACTTCTCCAGAAATTTTCAGCCCTTTCCCTTCCCCCCGGGTTTTACGTCCGCGATTTCGGTTTTCCCCGGGCAACGGAGTCTCCAAACCAATGACCGAAAAATTCCTTTTATGACGGACGGGGTCCCCGAGGTTTTTCCTAAGGCGGGTTTCAGACTTTTTCCTTTCCCCCCGGCCCCCTTGGCTGCTTTAGGGCCGGGGGGTCAATAAATCAAACCCCCATTGGCGGGAAGGGCTAAAGGGTCTTTTTTATCCCAGGTCTGGCGAGATATCTTGTCTCTCAGTTGGGCGTAGGCAGCCGATAGAAGTCTCCCCTGAGCCCTTTTCTTGCAACCCCAGCTGTCGGGTGGTCGAAAGTCTCTTTTTTTCCCCCTCTTGGGCTTTGGCGATTATTCCTGTTCTGGTTTTTTTTTCCTTCCCTTTTTCTCAGAATTTTTTTCTTTTTTTGGGGCGGTTCACGCCTGACAGCAGCTTTTTTCCCTTGCTCTTTTTCGCTTTTTTGTAGTAACCCCTATAAAAACCTCCTCTCCTATCCCTTGTTGGGGGGGTTTTAGGGGAGGTGGGAACTCTTTAGGGGAAAAGGGGGGGGGGGACGCACGTTTTCCAATCACACAGGTTTTTCCCCCGGGGGGGGGGGGGCGGTGGTCGGGGGCCCTTTTTTTATCTTCCGGAGTTTTTCGGAGTTTCCCCTTTTTTTACTGTAAGCTCAACAACGGAGACAATTCCGCTCCCCCCTTTTTGGGCGTGTTCTTTTTTTGAAAAAGAAACCCAATCTTTTTACCCCCCGGAAGGGTTTTGAAATACCCGGAGCGGTGGTCTCATGACAAGTCCATTGTAAGGGCCCTCTTTTTGAATTTTTTCGGCCTTTTCATTTTACTCCTACTTCTTTTCCCCACTGTCACAGGATTTTTCTCAAATCAGGGTTTTTGTTTTTTTTTCCCCCCTTTTTTCCGGGTTGAGATATGGATCCGAAGTTTTTCTCTGACCCATCCAGGGGAAAGGGGTTTTCTTTTTCCGCACGTTGGGTGTCAAACTTTTAAAAACGTTTTTTAGGTCCGTCCCTTTCCCTTTTTTGTCTTCTTTTCTTTTTCTTTTTTGCAGATTCCTCTTTGACGCGGAAAAGCTCTGCAGAGCTCCGATTCGCCTTCGGGGGACGCTGGGTCACCTTGTCCCCCAAATTTTTCCCCTTTCAAGACCTAAACCTTTTTTTTTTAAAAAATTTCCCCAAACCTCTTTTTCAAAATTTACCACTAAGCGCGCCCGGGGAACTGTTTTCCTTCGCGAATGGGGTCAAGCCCGGCCATTAAAACACTCAATGCGGCATCACCCAGGGGTTTAATATTGTTCCTCAGCCGTATGGGGCGGGCGAAGAAATTTGATTTTTTTGGGGGGTTTGTCAGGCCGTCTTTTACGTGCTGTTTTTTTAGAGGGTGTCTCCTTTGCTCAGTTTGTTTCTACTTCGGAGCATGTGACCGGGGGTTTAATCAGTTTTCCCTGAAAATGGCTGAAGGGGCCCCCATTGGGAATAGCCGGGGGCCCCTGGTTTTCCCTTTTCAAAAGGGGATTTTTTTTTTTTAAACTGTACTTTTCATTTTCTTGCTCGCCCGGGTTTTTGGGGCGAATCTTGGGTGGGATTCTTTCTTTTTCTTTTTACTATTGTTTTTCCAAACATCCTTTCTACTTTTTTCCGAGAGGGGGGGCGAAAAATCCACATTTTGGGGGATGCGATGTCCCCAAGATGCCCCCCCGTCCTAACCCCCCCCCCCATCTGAGTACATCCTTTTTAAAAAGAGGGGGGCCCCAAAAAATTTCCGGGTTTTCCGCCCTTTTTAGCTCCGAGAAAGAAAAAGACGACTGTCGTTTATCGTTTTGATTATAGAATCCGCGCGGAATTCGCAGCGGGGTCGTCCTCAGAAGGTGAAGGGGGTTTTTTCCAAAACCCTAGTAAAAGCGATATTACGTCTATTTGCGGGGGTCGCCCTTTTTGCCATTTCCCCTTCCTTTTTTGTCTGAAAGGGGTACTTAACCCCCTTTCCCAAAACCTTTTTTCAAATTTAAAAAAATTTTCTTGATTAGGTATTACCTCTTTCGTGTCCCCCCCCCCCGGTTTTTCCCCCCACATGTACGTTTTTTGGAAAAACGGGGCCTTCTTCCTCCCTTTCCAACGTTTTCGTCCATTTTTTTCCCCCCCTCTTCGTTTCTTTGACATTAATTGTCGGGCCCCCCCCCTTTTTTTTTGGTTTGTTTTTTTTTTTCTCTTGTGTTTTTGTTGATCATTATTTCCTTCAATTATCCCCTGTTCATAAGGCCCCCCGTGGGGGCCCGGGGGATCCCCCCCACCCCCCGGGGGGCGAAAAACCCCCCAAAGGGGCCCATCCCCCCCCCCGGGGGGGGCCCCGGTAAATCCGGGGGGGAGCCCCCGCATATATTCTGGGGGGGGGGGGGAAAACTCCCCCCCCCCGCAGGGGGAAATTTTCCCCCCCCCCAAAATGACTGTGCTTTCGGGGGTCCCTCGCCTCCGCCCAAAGGGGAAAAAACCCCCCCCAAGGGGGGGCCCCCCGGGGGGCCCCTGGACAGTTGGGGGAGAAAAACCCCCCCCCCCCCCCCCTTTTTTGCCAGGCGAAACCCCCAAACCCCTGCAGAAAAACTGCCCGCAACGGCCAAAGCCTTCAAACCCCCCCTTACACTTCGGAAGAAGAGGGCCCGCCAATAGGTGAGCTACTTCGGGGCCCCGGGCACTGCCCCGGAAAAAATCCGGGGGCCCCCCGGCAGGGGGCCCCCCCCGGGGGAAAACCCCCCGGGGGGGCCCCTTGGTAGTCGCGCGTGGCTCCGCCCCCCGGCCCGACTCGGAATATTCCGAGTGGCCCGGGGTTCGGGAAAAACCCCCAGAGCGTGGGACGGAGACCCAGCTACCCACCCCGGGACTTTCCCCAAAACCCCACTCTGGCATCCCCCTTTCTCCGGGCCCCCCTCGGAAATGTCCGAGCGGCCCCGGAGAAACCAAACCCCCCGCCCCCTCCGGCAAAGCCCCCCCTTTGGGCAACCCCCGGGGGGAACCCCCGGTGATGTGTCGGTCCCCCGCCGGGGTGACCCCCCCCCGGGGAAAGCCCCTCGGGAACCCCTCCGGGCAAAGCCCCTCGGGTGATCACGCGCGCTCAACACAAACACCTTCCCCACCCCGGCGGCCCCCACCGCCAAAAGAACACCCACCCCACCCCACACCCCAACTCGGTGGTAGCTTCCCCCAGAAAACCCCAAGAATCCCCCCCAAGAGCAAAAAGGCGAGAACCCCGGTCGTCAGAAGCCGCCTAACCCGGGTATGCTTACCGCCACATAGCATGTTGTGAGGGGAAGCGCCGAAGCCGCCGTGCATCCCCCCTTCTACCTAAAGGTGGCCATGCCACCGGGCGTTTGATTCCGGGTCGGCCATCCCATTCCCACATCGAGCCGAGCTCTAACTGGGAATGTGGGCCCCGATGCTTGAAATACTTTACATGTATATAACATTTATAATATTAGCAGTTACATGTAACGTATATCCTTGAACAAAAATCAGGCCTCAGCCTAGGACTTTCTTTTGCTAATTCGGGAAACCCCCAAAGCGTTTTCCGGAAAATCCGACTCTCCGCCGGAACGCAGCCCCTACAACACGCACACAACCTGCAAACATGATCCTTACACAGCAATCAATTCCAAACACACCACTCGAATCTGCAGTGTAGATAACGAGATTAAACACGACGACTTACCTTCTATCAAACTTATATCCCCACACTTATCACATGAACTGCAATTTCATGATTGATTCAGGCTCTGGCATAAATCAAACCATATAATCAAATCATATATATCAAACAAACATTTGTATTACCTCACGTCAATCTAGATAAAGAAAAATATTATATCCATTCGAGACATTTCCTCCGAAACCATAGTAACTTTAGGTTCCATAACTATCACTTGTTAGACAAACCTACCCTGTTCCATGTAATATCAGACTCCATTGCATCTCCCCAAGACGGGATCCTAAGGAACGCTTTCTTCAAAGAAAGGAGCATTATCATAAATTATAAAGATAGATGTCTTATCACGGCACTATTCTCATTCCTTTCATCACCCTATGAAGTTGAAAAATTACATCTGAAAACAAGGACTGTTACTCCTTGTTGCATTCATATTTCTAATCCAGAAATACATAATGGATACTTACCTTTACAAACCCTCGGCTGACAAGGTGTTCTTCGGAGGACGCACTCATACTCATTCAAACGGAAGAACATACTTACCGGTATTTTAATACCACCGAGGAGGATTTCAAAATCGACATTCCGTCAGTGGAAATTTATGATTTTGAATCTCGCGAATCTATAGATATTAACGAGAGTACTAAGACCTTAGGGCTCGACGTACTTTATGAAGATGAAGAAATGGGAAAATACATTAATCGGACCGAAACCTTAGGGCATTCGGTACCTTCTGAAGAAGAGATGGGAGACAAATCCATGTATTGTACGAAGACCTTAGGGCACGGCGTACATTACTTAACGAAAACGACGAAGATGGGAAATTATACTAATCACGCTGGAACCTTAGGGCATTCAGCGCGATTCCAAGGCAAAAAAGAGATGGGAGACAAATCCCACAAGATACATTGAAACCTTAGGGCATTCAATGTCTTGCAATGAAGAGCATATTACCAAGAGTCGGGAGACCCCGGTAATGGGAGATGAAATTTCTAATCCGTCGATTGTGCGAGAACCCTAGGGCTTTTCTCGACGAACGACAATTTTACTAACTCCAATCGACCACACGCTGTGTCGAACAACTTTTAAGACTTGAACATTTAAATCCTGAAGAAATTGATCATGTCAGGTCAATTCTTACTAAGCATTCAGATAGATTCCATCTGCCTAACGAACCTTTAGGAACTACAAACGCGACTCAACACTACATTCCAACTATTAACGAAATTCCTATACACAATAAACAATACAGGTTTTCCTTCTGTCCATAAAGAAGAAATTGATAACGAAAAAACTATAGGAGACGCCTATCCTCTTCCTAATATAAACAGATATACTTGATCAATTAGGATCAGCCAAATACTTTTCAATATTTGATTTAGCTTCCGGATTTCATCAAATTTCTATGTCACCTAAAGACGCTCACAAAACAGCATTTTCTACGCCCATATGGGCATTATCAATTCAAGCGCATGCCATTCGGTTTAAAAAACGCACCTGCTACTTTCCAAGACTTATGGATAACGTATTATCGGGACTACAGGAACGAATTATTCGTCTATATGGACGACATTGTCATTTACGCGCGATCATTAAGAGAACACGAAATCAAATGTGAAAGATTAATGCAAGATTACGAGACGCGAATTACATGTACAGCCAGATAAGTGCGCATTTCCTAAGGCATGAAAGTAGCTTATTTAGGCCATATAATAGGCGCGAATGGAGTTCAAACCAGACCCGGACAAAATAAAATCAATAATTCACTTCCCAGTTCCGAAAAAATCCGAAAAAAACATAAAACAATTCCTCGGTTTAACCGGATATTACCGAAGATTTATACTAAACTTTTCTAAAGTCGCGGAAACCATTAACAGATTTATTGAAAAGGATAGCATATTCAATTGGCAATTAAAACAAGTAAAAGCTTTTTAACTCTTTGAAACATTCGTTATGTTCAAATCCATTCTCCCAATATCCTGATTTTTACTAGACCTTTCATACTAACTACCGACGCATCAGGTATGCCATAGGCGGAATTTTAAGTCAGGGACCGGTAAGAAAAGATCTTCCTGTCTCATATACTTCTCGAATTTTTAAACACCGCGGCACAAAATTATTCAACAATTGAAAAAGAATGTCTAGCAATCATATATCTGTATTAGCCCTTCAGACTCTACTTATACGGAAGACTTTTTACTAATAACCGATCACCAAACCTTTAATTGGCTACACTCTATAAAAGATCCAACCTCCAAACTCTGGAAGTGGAAACCAAGCTAGCGGAATATAATTACGAAATTAAATACAAAAAGGGATCACTAAATAATAATGCCGATGCTTTATCGCGAAATCCACCCACTGATTTAGTTCTACCAATATTCGCTTCAGACAATGACGAATCATCCGACGAATCCATATTTTCAAGCAGAACCAGGACCTTCCGTCAGATCAATTGAAACAAATGCTTTAATCCCTTACCGCAGTAATAATATTGATAACCCTAATTATGTTAATATAACTGAAAACAATTCTGATTTAGATGATGAAAGTTCAATTTTAATAACGATAATCACGACTATGCAATATGTCAAATTCAAATTTAGAATACGATTACGTCGACCCAGTAATTTCAGAAAACTATACCAATTATACAACCCCCTCCCGTAATTCCGAGTAAAGTAAGAATACGCGAAGTAAGAGACACTTATTAAACCAAAAGGATAATCATGTAATTTTTATAAGTCTAGACAGAGGATCACCTCTACGACAAAAGAGCCAACTTATTCCACTGCAAATCTTTTACCCACATACGAAAATCTCAATTTTTGAAAGAGTTAATGTAAAGAAAATCAAATTAAATAATTTAATATCAATCCTGATAAGAACAACAATCGACTGTCTATAGAACCGCAAAACTGTGAAAAATTGTATACGCTTTTTATAGACTGTGGTTAACGAATTACAATTAACTTCCTTTAGCATTAGCAAAACGCATAAATTCGATGACATTCCCTGGTCATACGTTGTTAATCAATTTTGAAGAAATTTTTTTATGACACCGCGCGTAAATATAACTATTTGCCAGAATCTAGTTGACAATCCTATTTCTGCGGAACGCGTAAAACTAATTTCAGAAAACCATGCATCAGCATGCGGTGGCCCATAAAGGAGTTACGAAAACATTTACTAGACTTCAACCTCATTACTTTTGGAGTACGATGAAACAAGATATTCAAGAATTTATTAGAAAATGTCGCGAATGTCAGTTTTAAAGAAATTAACGCGCGTCAAAACCAAGCAACCAATGATTATTACGGATACCCCGGGACAGCTTTCGATAAAGTTTCACTAGACATAGTAGGGCCATTTCCTATCACGAATAACGGAAATAAATATATTTTAACCATGCAAGATTGATTAACAAAATACTTCATAGCTGTACCATTAAAAGAAGCCACTTCATTAACGATAGCCGACGCTTTTACAAAAGAATTTATTTGCATTTATGGAACTCCCAAAGCTATCCTTACCGATCAAGGTACCAATTTTCTATCACCTTAATACGCATCCTGGCTTAAATACTCACAAGGTTAGACTATGTCTAATGTGCTTTGCTGTGGTACACTTCGCTACTGTGTTCTTCTCTCTGAGTCTGAAGATCTGAGGAGCCTCGGTACCTCGGTCTGAAATGGCGGCTATGTCTCGTTGTCTTCGGAACCCCGTAGTAATGGCTGGTTAGCTGACTGTTGTTAGAAGTACTGAACTTGACTGTGCTGGCGGAACAACTTTCGGCGAATCACTGCCGTTCCGTGCCGGGTGCAGGGTTATATACCGTAAAATGTGGCTCGCTCCTCCCATCGGGTGATGAGGCTAATCCAATGGTAAGAGAGATATGCCGGGGAAGTACTGGAGACAATCTGTTCCTGGTAGAGATTGCGACGGTTAAGTCCCGGAGAGATGGCTTCTCAGTAGAGATAGCGGTGTTCCTTTGATGACTCATCGCTAGCGCTTTTCAACCGTCTTTTATTTCTCGGTAGTGATAGCGGTGTTTCTTTGATGACTCATCGCTATGCTCTCCAGACTTTCTTATCGTATCTTAGTAGCATAGCGGTGCTTCTTGGTGACTCACCGCTATGCGGCTTGCAACGGGCCTTCCTTATCTTATTCTTGGTAGTGATATTTCTTAACGGTCCTTCTATAATGGTTTGCAGGTTGCAACGTGTTTCAGCGTTGCCATCATGCATTGCATCATGCTTCTGGAATGTAACGATTCTCAACCGTCTTTCTAGATCCTTCTAGAATTTCTAGATGTTTCTTGAGAGTAAAGCCGACGTTTCACATAATAAAGCGGGTTTCATACCTAATTACTACTTTACAAACGATATCTATATATTTAGGTATTATTCTTTAGAATATGTCTATTCTTTTTGCGATTTAAATAAACGTATTACTTCGTAAATTTTTTGTTATGGATTAAAATAATCATAATAGACAAGTAAAATTTATCAATTTACATTTATATTTCATAGTTATATGTAAATTGATAGATAACTCGCGTCAGGAACGGATTCTAATTTTTCCTAATATTTATATCTATCATTTGGAAATCGCGATGGAGGGTTAAAACTTATCAATTTACATTTACATTCCATAGTTATATGGTAAATTGATAGATAACTCGCGTCAGGAACGGATTTCTAATTTTTCCTAATATTTATATCTATCATTTGGAAATCGCGATGGAGGGTTAAAACTTATCAATTTACATTTACATTCCATAGTTATATGTAAATTGATAGATAACTCGCGTCAGGAACGAATTTCTAATTTTTCTAATATTTTATATCTATCATTTAAAAATTGGTGATGGACAATAAAACTTATCAATTTACATTCACATTTCATAGTTATATGCAAATTGATAGATAACTCGCGTCAGGAACGGATTTCTAAATTTTCCTAATATTTATATCTATCATTTGGAAATCGCGATTGGAGGGTTAAACTTATCAATTTACATTTATATTCCATAGTTTTATGTAAATTGATGGAAAACTCATATGGAGAATAACGCATTAATTTTGTGCTATTATACCGTGCCTGCGGCTACATATGATTTTATCGGTTATTCGCCAACTGTCCCTGACTAAGTTTAACACTCAATTTACATACATCTCTTGTAGCTTGCGACCGACTCTCCGTCCTCTCTCGTCAAACTAAAAGAGAGAGGGCGAGGAGAGACTGCTGCGCAACCTCGTCGTGCCGCTCTCCGTTCTCTCGATACTTGCTCGGTATCACTGATTGCTCGGTATCGTATCTCTTTTGGGCGCCAGGTGCGGTCAGGCCGCACCACTCAACAATAGCTCAACTAATAATCAGCGGACACGACGGCTCGGCCTCGGTAGCTCGGTATCAACAAGGGGTAGAGTGTCGTGGTTCTTTCCGTAAGGAGATTCGGAATCGCAGTCCCGGAGAGAGAGAGGAAATCTCGATATTGATTGTACTCAGAAATAGGATAAAATAAGAATATATTTTCAGTTAATAGTATATAAATGGTGTGAATCAAAGTAGCTATAATTTTATTATCAGAGCCGTTGGGAGATCGCTGGGTGTTATCGAAATCTTTAGTTATCGTTACTCTCTCCCTTTGTAACCGGCTCGGAATCGAATGGATCATATACCAATCCAGCGAAACTTATTCTCAAATTTCGTTAATTAATGACTCGATACAATGCTACAAATATAATATACTACGATATGACTGTCGACTCGTTTCGGTGCCCCTCGGAGAGGCGAAGAAGGCAAAGATTTACGCAATAACTTAATGACGCGGAAACCGACGTGAGTTCCGTGAGTCTCTCAACTAATTCTCGGTACTAAATTATCTACAGCATAATTGCTCGGTATCGTTATATTTCCCTAATGACTCACGGGTCTCTGCCGAATCCGCGCTTACCGGACGATCGAGGAGGTGGCCCTTACAATATTTCGCCGTCGCAGTGGGCTGTAGTGGGTCGTTGTCCCTGGGTGTGCTCGCAGGACACCGGCTGGCCGAACAGTGATTTCCTTTCGGGCCGGCGGGACCTCGGCAGGTACGCTGGTGGGGAGGGGGAAGACAATGCGCGCCACCCCGGCCCGGTTGCCAGGTTTCGCGGCAGCGTTGCGCCCCGCGCCGGACCCGGAATCGATCCTCGTATCGATTCCGGTGTCTCGCGGCTGGTCGCGGACTTCCGCCGCCAAATTCAAATTCCAGCCCTCGGGAGCGATGATGTAGCAGGTCCATTTTCGGCGGTCCCGTCCACACCTCGTATGGCCGTATGCTGATGTTCCAAACGACCTTTCTTGGCTGAGGGAAGTCGTTCCGGGGTGATCAATCCCGTTAGATCTCCGTGTTTCTCTCGAGGCGTGGTGGCGGGCCCCTCAGGGCATCGTCCTTGTCGAGGGATGTAGGCGCCTTTTACTCCCTGATCTGGACTGCTCCTGTTCGTCCCATCGAAGCTGTAACGAGTTTCTCTGCAGTATCGCTTCCTTATTTTCTCGGTACCGTGTATAGGTTATCGTTCGTAATACTCACCGGGCCGGTCGCTCAGTCTCTGCTCCTCCCCTTTCGAGGTCGTTCCTCCGTCGCCTGTCCGGGTCCTCTTCTCCCTAAAACAATGGCCGTTCTCCTGGCCTACCACCTCGATCCCGATACAGAGTGCGGGCGAGCTAGCGAAAAGGTCGCTGCTCACCCGCACGAGACACAAAATAATATAGCGCTCTCAGACGCTTCCCGGCCGGGCGCGTCCGCCCTTGTGACGGGCTCAAAAGGACCCACGTCACAACTCCCCCCCTTCCTGGGGAGGACCGAGAAGGTCTTGGACATCGACCCACATCGATGACCACCCACTCGATCACTGCCTCAAACTCAAACTTTTCTCTCGCCATGCCCTCCACCCACGAGGTCCCGAATTCTGCCGACAGTCCATGATTAGGTTTTACTTCCCGCGATATCTTAAGGGAGTCTCACCTCCCGAGACCACCACTCCGAAGGTGTCGCTCCGGGATGGGACAGACAATAGGGTGTAATTAACGGGGTCTCACATGTCTTACTACGAAAGTCCGTTTATTGACCTCCTCAGGTACAATTCGTGTACGCCCTACGGGGTGTTCTTGGCCCCTCCTCGGTATCTGGTCTCCCATCTCCTTCCTTTCGGGCCGTATGGGCCAAGCAATAATAAAAGAACCAAAAAAAAAACATCGGGGAGGAAGTCGGGGGGGTCACCGAGAACAAAGAGAAAAAGGTGAGGGGCTCCCTAGGGGCGAAATCATTAAAAAAAAATAAATAATAATAACAAAAAAAAAAAGATTAATAGGGGCTGCCAGCCCCCCACAAAAAAACAAAACAAAACCCGTCATTCGGAGGGGCTAGGGGTACGGGGTGGTACGGGGTCCCCTGTGTTTTCCGCTACGCTCCGGCGGTGGTCCCCGGCGTGGTCCCCTCTCGTCTTGCGAGGGGTTGTCTCTCTCGTAGGTGGGCCCGCAGCGTGGGCAGGTCTTCACCGTGGTTCCCCTTTGTCCGCACCCGTAGCAAAAATCCGTCCTCCGCTGCTGGGGGCAGGCGGCGTAGCGGTGGCGCCCTCCGCAATTCCAGCAACCCAGGGGTAACTGGTCCCTTATGGGCTGCTCGGCTCGGGATCTGGTGTGGGATGGCGTGCGTGTGTTTGCACTTGGCGGCGTGGGGGTCCGACCGCGGTTCCTTGGTGGCGAGAGCGTTCCGGGGCGAGGCGGCGACGTCGCAGCATCGACGGTCTCCCGGGCCGTACGGGACCAACGCAACACAAAATAGGTTTGGGTCGCCCGGTTCGTCCTCGCCGGCACCACCCGCACGGTTTGTCCGACGTCCCTCATCGGGGGACGCACACGGACCTCTCCGTCGGCCGCTGACAGTACCGTCTGGCTCTCCGCTTCCCTCGTTGCTGGGAAATCGCGAACGACCGCGCCCCGCGTGGTGCTGACGAGGCGTCGGACGGTCTCCGCGGTGTCCGCCATATCCGCCCATACCTCCGGGTAGTGCTCGTCTATCTGGAGGACGAGATCGGCATATCTCCCCCAGAACTCTCCCCATTCCTCCTCTGCCGGATTCATCTCCTCTACTCGGGAGGATTTTCCTGTGTTTCTCTCGATATCCTAGTCAGGGTCGGGGGAATAGTAGGGTTTTAAATATTGTATGTGGCTTTTACCGGCGGCTGACCCATCTAGACGAGTCAGCTCGTAAATTACGGAGGACAATTTCCTCCCGATTCGGAGGGGACCTTCGAATTTGGGTGTCAACTTTGCCGCGAAGTTATCGGCGGCCGACGAAAGGACGTGCCGCCTTCGCAAGACTAGTGCACCCGTACGAAAACTGCGAGTTCGACGCCTCAGATTATAGTACGTCGCCTGTTTTTCCTGGGCCTCCTCTAAACGTTCGCCAACCCATTCCCGAATCAACTTCAGCCGCTCCATTCTATCCGACCAAACCGCGGGATCGGCTGCGTCGACCTGAGCCATCTCGTTACCCTCGGTCTCGCAGCCTCCCTCTCGGTATCAACTCTCGGCCCAGATTCAGGAATGCCGGCGAAGTTCCCAGGGAGGAATGCTCCGCGGTATTATATGCAAACCGGAAGTCCGCAATATTCCGGTCCCAATCCCTATGATCCCTATCTATGTAAGCGACTATCATTGTTTTTAAAACCCTATTCACCCTTTCTACGGGGTTCGCCTGAGGGTGGTATGGAGGGGTGGTATCGTGCCGTATCCCGTTTTCGCGGGCGAATTCCTCTATCTCCCTATTCACGAACTCGGTACCGTTGTCCGTCAGTAAACATTTGGGCGTGCCCCAACGCGAAATAACTAGGTCTACTAAAGATTCCCTACTTTTTGGACCTGTCGCGGATCGGAGAGTCTTACACTCTATCCACTTTGTGAATAAGTCCTGAATCACTAGTAGGTATTTGAAACCGGACTTACTACGCGGTAAGGGTCCCATAATATTGGCGGCAACCACCGTCCATGGAGCTTCCGCTATTCGCCTACCCATGAGTCCCGCAGGACAGGCCTGCTCGACTTTTGTCAGTTGACACGTGCCGCATTTCTTAACATAACCTACTACATCTCGGAACATTCGCGGCCAGTAGTATGAGACCGCGAGACGCTGATATGTCTTCTCGATACCTAAGTGTCCGGATTGAGGAGCGTCGTGGGCTTCGCGTAACGCCTCCCTTCGTGACTCACTCGGTAGCACTAATTTCCATCGGTTCAGGTCTTCTACTATGTCCGAAACGACCGGCTTAGATTTTAGAAAATACAATTGGGCGTCTATTATTCGCCATTGATTGTAGCGATCCGGATCGCTCGCGACCTGTTTGAATCGATGTTTATACCATTTATCCGTGCTCTCGGGATCGGGATCTTCTCCTATCGCGCCCGCGGCCGCAACTACCGTTTCGTCGCTCTCGACTTCCCCCTCGTAGCTTCTCGATAAAGCGTCTGGTACGTGGTGTAAGGCCCCCTTTCTATGAATAATTTCGTATTCGTATTCCAATAACTCGAGGGCCCACCTGGCTAATCTGCCCGTGGGATTCCGCAAGTTATGGAGCCACCTCAAACTACTATGATCTGTTATTACGGTGAATTTGTAACCCTCCAGATAGGGACGAAATTTCTTAATGGACCATACCACGGCCAGACACTCCTGCTCGGTAACGGTGTATTTTTTTTCGGGGTCCGTCAGAGCGCGACTCGCGAACGCGATCACTCTCTCCCCCTCCTCAAAATTTTGCGTCAGCACGGAGCCCAAACCTACCGAACTCGCGTCGGTTTGGAGTACGAAGGGTCTCTCGAAATCCGGGCATGCTAATACCGGTGCCGTGGTTAAATGCTCTTTTACGATTTGTACCGCGCGCGACTGCTCTTCCCCCCACTCCCATCGCTTGTTCTTCTTTAGCAATCTAGTGAGGGGCTCGGTAACGGTAGCTAAGCGCGGTATGAATCGTCTATACCACGAGGCCATGCCTAAAAAACCGTCGTAGCTGTTTAATATTTCTCGGTATCGGAAACTCTATCACTGGTTGAGTCTTATCCGGGTCGACTGTAAGCCCTTCATTCTGCACGATAAATCCGAGATACTTTACTTGTGATTGACAAAATTCGCATTTTTCCGGGTTTATTGTTAACCCGGCGGACGATATTCTAATCATGACCCTCCTAAGCCACGCCAAATGTTCCTCGAATGTCGGCGTCGCGATAATAATGTCGTCTAAATAGGCGAATGCGAAAGGCTCCATTTCCGGTCCTATTAATTTATCTAGCAGCCGTTGAAATGTGGCCGGGGCTCCCGTAAGCCCGTACGGCATCCGCGTAAAATGAAAAAGTCCTTTGCCGGCTACGCTGAAGGCTGTTATTTCACGGCTTTCCTTAGCCAGGGGTATTTGAAAATACGCCTGACTGAGGTCCAAAGTGGAGATGTATTTCGCGGCTCTTAACTTGTCGAGGATAGCGTTCATGTTCGGGAGGGGATACGCGTCCTTCTTCGAGATCTCATTAACCTTCCGGAAATCTAAACAGAACCTATACTTTCCGGAAGGTTTCCTCACCATCACTATTGGATTGGACCATTCACTGAAAGAGGGCTCGATTATTCCGCTTTTTAGCATTCTATCAACTTCCTCGCGCACGGCGTCTTGTATTTTCGGAGATACAACGTAACACCGTTGTTTGATCGGTTTCTGTGCCCCGACGTCAATGCGGTGTTCTGTCAGGGTGGTTACCCCCGGGTTTTCGTTTGGAACTATCCCCGCTTCTTTCACTACGCTCTCTATCTGTGCGCGCTGGGAGGAGTCAAGCTCGGGTAGCCCGCTACAGGCGTGTTCGGACGGCTCGGTAGCGTTAAAACGGTACCTATGTGAGGGACTTCGCGAGAAGAACCACTCGGATTTGGCTAGATCTAACCCTATTCCAAACTTGCACAAAAAATCCATCCCTAGGATGCACGAAACTGCCAAATTGGGTAATAATCCCACGAAAAGGGTGTGTTCTATGCCGCCTAACTTGAGTGGTACCTCGCTAACCTCATCTATTTTCGCCACTTGGCCATTCGCCGTCCGGATTTTTCCGCCTCGGTATCGCGATATTGGTAATCTGAGAGATCGCACGAGCTTAATTCCCTCCGTCCCTATCAGCGTTCTACTCGAGCCTGAGTCGACAAGAGCTCTTAACGGCCGTCCTTTTATGTATACTTCGAAATATTGCAACGGGGGAAATTCGGTATCGTCTAAGGTCACGTATGATTCTATACCCCCGGTGCCTGTAATTTCTCGAGTCCGTTCCTTTTGAGCCGATAGGACCCGATCTACCGACTCTCTCCCTCGTTTCCCGCGCAATTTGGACACGTTCGCGTCGTGTGCTGTTTCTTTCCGCACCGATAACAATGCAGATTTCGCGTCTGCGTACATTCTCGCGATCGGTGTCCCTTTTGTCCACAATTCCAACATTTCATGTCGGCTAATCGGCTACTCGCGGTGGATGAGGAGGGTGTCGTGTCCGTACCCGCGTTATTCACGGCGGCTACCGGAGGCCTCTTCGTCTCGGTAGCTTTCCCCCCTTTTCTTGGGCGCGGTCGCGGGGACTGCGGCCGCGGCGACCGTTTTCGGGTGTCTAGGTGATCGCGATGCTCCCCTATACGCGAGTTCCGGAAAAATAGACCGCGTTGATGTCGGCTGTCTATCTAGATCGTAACATTCCTCGATCTGCGACGCGAGGGTTTCTAATGACCGAAAATCATAAATTTCGTTACGCCTCACAGCTATACGCAACCTCGGTATCATGTTTCTATGCGCGTAATTTAGCTGTTCGTTTAGCTGCCATGGGGGGTCCAATCGTTCGAACAAGGCCTGCATGCAGGTTATATAATCGGCGACGGGTTCGTCTTCCCCCTGCTTGCGTCGCATTATCTCGTCCCGTAAGGTGAATTGGAAGTTCGGGCATCCAAATCGCGCACGCCACGCGGCCTCGAATTGCCCCCAGGTACGCCAAAGATGTTGATTCAGACGAAACCAATGGGCCGCGATGCCCGATAAAAAGAACGGCAGACATTTAAATATTTCGTCGTCATCTAAGGGAATTAATTGCCGACCCTGCTCTATACGAATGAGGAAGGCCTCCGCCTCCCCGTCGCGTGCCCCGGAAAAATTTAAATTCCACTTTCGCATTACGTTATACGCGTCCACGGCGAAATTCGGTTTTACGCGAGGGCGATACGGCTCGGGATTTCTCCGCGGCTCCGGGTGCGTCTCTGTTGGCTCTGGGGGATGTATCCTGATTCGCGGTTTCGAGGACCACGCTAGGGCTTCGCCCCCGACAGCACCTTCCTCGGTATCCGACTCCTCGTCTGACGCTTCCGATATTTCAGGGGTCGGCATATGCTCTCGCCCTATTAATTGCGCGGCCTCGTATCTCAATAATCGAGCCCTAAGGGTGGGGAGGATCCCTTTGACGGACAGCTTTCTCTCCGCGAGGGCACACCTCACTTCCTCCTTTGATAACTTTCGAATCCACCGAAATTGTTCTTTTGTCGACATTTCGTTTTATGGTTAGTGACGGTGTGAGGGAAATGAGATCTCGAAGGGGAAGATAGATAGTACGCGGACCGTGACTGGATTGACTAAACGTACGCTCCCTCCCTCAACTGTCTCGCCAACTAACTCTTTCTCGGTATCTTTGTGAGCGTTGTCTAAATTAGACACCGTCAATCCTTGATTACGCCGCTCGGTCACGATACCCCCCCTCCTAGAACCCGAAAATATGTTGCGAACGATATTCTATAAATTCCTAGTTAATAGGAAAGTCACTCACAGGCGTGAATACTCGGCGCGAATATCTCTTGAGGAGATAAAGAAGGGGCGAGAAGAAGAGAGAAGGAGAAGAGAAAAAAAAAATTCTATTCTTATTCCTAATTCGATAAACAGAAAGAAACTAACAAGTTCGCGAAAGGTAGCGTATGCGAGGAGGTGGGAGAAGAAAAAAAAAAAATGTTCCTTTGTATACACGGACGTCCGCTACTGAGTCGAGTCTCGCTAAGGAATTTCGGGAATTCGCGTAAACATCTATTCACCAATATTCGTTCTTAGCTCTCGGTATCTTGACCATAATATCTGAGGACGCGATAATCCTTCAAGAACAATACGTGTTTACCCGCTTTTAGACTCGGCTCGACGAGTGGTAAATATTTCCGCGAAGAGATCGAAAGAAAGAAAGAAGAGAAAAAAAAATTCGTCGCTTTCCAATACTATTCCCCATACTGGGACAGGAATATTTGCCGACTTTGTATCACACGAAAAACTCGGTATCAGTCAGGTGCCTATAATTCACTCGATATATCAAAGAAAGTCGTAAAAGGCGTATGAGCGCGCTACCTTTGTAATACTATACTACGCGGTCGGGTTTACGATGCCGCGCGCGACAAAGAAACGTGTCGGTGGTCGCTCTCTGTCATACGCGTAGCGCTCCTTCGTACTCGTGCACTTAACGCGATGGCACCTCAAATTCGAGCCCCCCCCGTTGTGACGGGAAGTCTCGAGATATCGAGACAAGCACAATGGGAACAATCTTAATAACGCGGGAACAATAATAATTGGGGACAAAGTAATACAAATGCATGCAATAAACAAAAGTCATCGACTGTATTAAGTCAAATAATACTCGGAAAATCTCCGACGGAGATCCCCGGCTCGGCCGAGACTCAAGTCAGCGCCCGATAGACAAAGAAAAAGGAAAGAAAACAAAAGAGAAGTATTTCTCTCACCCTACTGTCTCTCCGTTACCCGAAACGACACGTATTCTCCTTTATTAATTATCCTCTCTTTCGAGAGGCCCCACGTTGGGCGCCAAATTTGCGACCGACTCTCCGTCCTCTCTCGTCAAACTAAAAGAGAGAGGGCGAGAGAGACTGCTGCGCAACCTCGTCGTGCCGCTCTCCGTTCTCTCGATACTTGCTCGGTATCACTGATTGCTCGGTATCGTATCTCTTTTGGGCGCCAGGTGCGGTCAGGCCGCACCACTCAACAATAGCTCAACTAATAATCAGCGGACACGACGGCTCGGCCTCGGTAGCTCGGTATCAACAAGGGGTAGAGTGTCGTGGTTCTTTCCGTAAGGAGATTCGGAATCGCAGTCCCGGAGAGAGAGAGGAAATCTCGATATTGATTGTACTCAGAAATAGGATAAAATAAGAATATATTTTCAGTTAATAGTATATAAATGGTGTGAATCAAAGTAGCTATAATTTTATTATCAAGCCGTTGGGAGATCGCTGGGTGTTATCGAAATCTTTAGTTATCGTTACTCTCCTCCCTTTGTAACCGGCTCGGAATCGAATGGATCATATACCAATCCAGCGAAACTTATTCTCAAATTTCGTTAATTAATGACTCGATACAATGCTACAAATATAATATACTACGATATGACTGTCGACTCGTTTCGGTGCCCCTCGGAGAGGCGAAGAAGGCAAAGATTTACGCAATAACTTAATGACGCGGAAACCGACGTGAGTTCCGTGAGTCTCTCAACTAATTCTCGGTACTAAGTTATCTACAGCATAATTGCTCGGTATCGTTATATTTCCCTAATGACTCACGGGTCTCTGCCGAATCCGCGCTTACCGGACGATCGAGGAGGTGGCCTTACAATATTTCGCCGTCGCAGTGGGCTGTAGTGGGTCGTTGTCCCTGGGTGTGCTCGCAGGACACCGGCTGGCCGAACAGTGATTTCCTTTCGGGCCGGCGGGACCTCGGCAGGTACGCTGGTGGGGAGGGGGAAGACAATGCGCGCCACCCCGGCCCGGTTGCCAGGTTTCGCGGCAGCGTTGCGCCCCGCGCCGGACCCGGAATCGATCCTTGTATCGATTCCGGTGTCTCGCGGCTGGTCGCGGACTTCCGCCGCCAAATTCAAATTCCAGCCCTCGGGAGCGATGATGTAGCAGGTCCATTTTCGGCGGTCCCGTCCACACCTCGTATGGCCGTATGCTGATGTTCCAAACGACCTTTCTTGGCTGAGGGAAGTCGTTCCGGGGTGATCAATCCCGTTAGATCTCCGTGTTTCTCTCGAGGCGTGGTGGCGGGCCCCTCAGGGCATCATCCTTGTCAAGGGATGTAGGCGCCTTTTACTCCCTGATCTGGACTGCTCCTGTTCGTCCCATCGAAGTTGTAACGAGTTTCTCTGCAGTATCGTTTCCTTATTTTCTCGGTACCGTGTATAGGTTATCGTTCTTAATACTCACCGGGCCGGTCGCTCAGTCTCTGCTCCTCCCCTTTCGAGGTCGTTCCTCCGTCGCCTGTCCGGGTCCTCTTCTCCCTAAAACAATGGCCGTTCTCCTGGCCTACCACCTCGATCCCGATACAGAGTGCGGGCGAGCTAGCGAAAAGGGCGCTGCTCACCCGCACGAGACAAAATAATATAGCGCTCTCAGACGCTTCCCGGCCGGGCGCGTCCGCCCTTGTGACGGGCTCAAAAGGACCACGTCACAAGCTAGATGTAAATTGGTGCTTAATATAGAAAAAATCATAATCAAGATAAAATACCTATATATTCATGGTTGAACTATGATATCCTTATTTGGTAGTACCTTCGAACGTACGACGGATATAATGTTATATTGCATATGAATTTTTTAGTCTCCTAATTAATGAATGAGAGTTTTAAGGTTAATAATATATTTGCTATAGGCGTGCTTATTCTCTAACTTGTATGTTTCCTAACGAATGATCCGGAGCGGAGCACCCTTGTTAATTATGCTTTTTATGATGGAAATATTATTTAAGGGGGGGGGTATGCTATTTAAAATATTTTTTGGGCATTTTTTTTTAATTTTTTTAAATGAATGCGCAACATCTCAAGAATATTCAGTCAAAATTTCAAGTCGATCGGAGCAAAAGTAAAGAAGTTATGAACGTTTAAAGGACCGTTGCTCCGAGCCGTATTTCTCTACCTCCTTGACCGGTGTGCGGCGCGCTGTCGTGGCACGCTATTGTATTCATTCGTAACCCCTAAATTCCTTTATTGCTGAAAGCGTCTTTTTAGGCAGCCTTGTGTGCATTAAAAACATGGTATATACATTAGTTGCTCGCTGTATGTCGTGTTGAACGGTAGAAAGTGAGTCGAAAAATTTGACTGTTATCGTTCGAGTTCGTTGAATTTTCGGGCATTTTGAACTGTGTTTGTGTTTAAACTGTTACTGAGTGTATTTATTATTATTAAAAATGCCTCGAAAAGTGACTAGAGATGATCGTAAATACGGTAAAAAGTATTTGAACCGAGTAAAAAAAATAATACCGCCACAAAAGCGTAAAAACGATGAAGTAACAGCTGGCAGCTCGTCGTCGAAAAAAATTAAAAATCGTCCCGCTATTGAAATAGAAGAAGATCTCCAAAAACATTATAGGATAGTAGATTTTGTTTTGGTTTTTTCAACAATCTCTACTATAGTGAAATGTAAAAAGTGTGATGGAGAAGTCAATTTCACATCATGCAAAAAAGAAGGACTCGGTTTTAATATCAAAATGACATGCAAAAGCTGTGCATCGCCTCATTATATTCCATCTTCTACAAGAATAGATTCTGGAAAATACGATGTCAATTTAAGATTCGCTTTTGCAATGCGAGTATTAGGCTTAGGCTTAGCCGGGTGCAATAAATTGTGTGGACTAATGGACTTGGCTAGTGCTTTTTTAACGAAAAGAGTATGTAATAAGTATGTAGATGAAATGTGTGAATATACAACAAATGTTGCCAAGAAGTTTTTTGCATCGGCCGTAGAAGAAGAAAAAAAAGAAATGTGTAAAACGCATAATTTAGAAGAAACAACAGAAGTTACTGTATCAGGCGACGGCACATGGAAGAAAAGAGGGTTTGCTTTGTTATTTGGCGTTGCTTCTCTCATTGGATTTCATACTGGCAAAGTATTTGACATTTTAGTAAAAAGCAGCTTCTGCCAACGATGTAAAACTTGGGAAAATAAATCCAGTACTGCTGAATATGAAGAGTGGCACAAAGAACATGTTAGTAGCGGAGAATGCAAAGCCAACCACGTCGGACCGTCTGGAAACATGGAGGTAGCAGCAATCGTAGAAATGTTCCAACGATCTTTGGAAACTCTTGGGGTGAAATATCGTAATTACATTGGAGATGGCGATTCGAAGACGTACAGCGGCGTTATTGACGCAAACCCTTATGGTGAAGATTTTGTAATAAATAAAAAGGAATGCGTAGGACATGTGCAGAAGCGCATGGGAACGCGTCTGCGTGATCTGGTAAACAAGACAGTAGTTGTTACAACGACCAAAACCGGAAAAACCATAAAAAAAAATTCTGTCTGGAAAAGAACAATTAACAGGCAAAATGATAGACAAATTAACTGTTTACTACGGATTGGCCATTCGACGCAATTCCGATTCAGTTCAGAAGATGAAAAATGATATATGGGCGACATACTACCACTACAGTTCAAACGACAAAAACCCACAGCACGAGAAATGCCCGAGCGGCGAAGATTCCTGGTGCGAGTGGCAAAAAGCTGCAGCTGCAGATGCTCTAAAATCATTCAAACACAGCTACGCAGCTCTTCCTTCTAAAGTTCTGGAAGCCATGAAGCCCATTTATGAGGACTTGAGCAAGGACGCACTGTTGCAGCGATGTCTTGGAGGTTTTACACAAAACAATAACAAAAGCCTCAATCAGCTAATATGGAAAATCTCTCCAAAGGCATACAGTGGAACCTCTACAACCGTACAAATTGCAGCTAATGTAGCTGCTTGTACTTTTAATGAAGGTTCTATTGCCCTGTTGGCCTTCATGAAAGAGATGCACATCGGTACAGGCCCTAGTTCTCACGAATGGGCGCGACAAGTTGACGATTTGCGAATTACTAGAGGAGACGAGAAAGCGGTCTACAACAGTAAAGAAGGGAGAGTTTCGCGGAGACAAACACAAAAAGATGCTCTGGATCTTCTGGATGAAAACGCCTTGCTGTATGGACCTGGTATCGATGATTCTGTGTGAGTATAAAAGAACTATCGACTTTTATTTCGAAATTTTTAGTGTGCAAAAGTTTAAAGCGTTTTTCTCAAACTTGCCATTTTCGAAGTTCGTGATCACGATAACTCAAAATCTACTCGATCAATTGTTCTGAAATTTGGCACACTGCTTCTTAACAACATTTACCAGGTATTCCTGGGAGCTTCCCAGCACAGAAATGCCCGAGCGGCAATTCCTGTGCGAGTGGCAAACTCACTGCAGATGCTCTAAAACATTCAAACACAGCTACCAGCCTTCCTTAATTCGGAACTGAGCCCATTTATGAGGACTTGAGCAGGAACGCACTGTTGCAGCGATGTCTTGGAGGTTTTACAAACATAACAAGCTCAATCAGCTAATATGGAAATCTCTCAAGCATACTGGAACCCTACACCGTACAATTGCAGCTATTAGCTGCTTGTAACTTAATGAAGGTTCTATGCCCTGTTGCCTCATGAAAAATGCACTCGTACAGGCCCTATTCTTACGAATTTGGCGTTCAAGTTGACGATTTGCAATTACTAGAGGAGACAACGCGTCCTTTACAGTACCTCGAAGGGAGAGTTGCGTGACAACCAAAAAGTATGCTCTGAATTTCTGATAAAAACTGCTTGTCTGTATGGACCTGTGTTATCGATGATTTGGTGAGTATAAAAGAACTATCGCATGGGAGCTTTTTTGATTTGTTAAAAATTGTTAATTTTACAAAAACAAATAACTCGATTTTTTGCACCAAAAATCAGAATTTTGGCTTCAAAGTGCTACTAAAAATTAAAAAATAAAAAAAAAATTTCTCCCAGCGTTACCTCGAAAAACATCTCCTTTAACGAATCCATTTTTATTTTTTGGTTTCAGATAATTCTACTACGAGTTATAATGATCACCGCCAAACTACTTTTTAGAAGCGCCTCCGGAAATTCGTTGTCACTCGCGTATTTTTCGATATTTTTCGATGAAAATTTAGCAAGTTACTCTTCAAATGTTGTATTATTACATGGAAATTGAATAAATAAAGTAACATTATCTGTTTCGCCAAAAAAAAATCGTAAAAACATGCCTTTTTTCCATCGAAATTAGCATACCCCTCCCTTAAAAGTGGGTAGCTATTCCCATTGTCATTTGTGAGAAAACATGTTTTAACTTATGAGTAATTATATGTGATTAAATATTTGTTAATACCGGTCTTTCATGTAGGTTAGAGATTGTCATGACTAATATGTTAAAGGATAAATTTTTGAAAAAGATTGAAATTTTGAAATTTGTCTGGACGTTACATCTCCCCTCCTATTTGAGAATAAAACCCGACGTTGACCTAGGGTTTTGTTCTAGGTTATATAGATGCTTCTCTCAGGGGCACTACAGACTCATCCCTGTAGTGTACGGGTGTCGCAATCACGAGGTACCCGAGCTGGAGTGTGTGGTGATGGATGAACGGGGTGTGATGGGCGTGCAGGCCCTAAAAAGGACTTGTCCACTGCACTAGGTGAAGGAAAACACCGAAGATAACACCCGGGGGGGAGGCTCCGTTAGCTGAGTAAGGCAACTTCCTAAGGGGAAGGAAAACCCCTGACAGAAAAAACCAATTTCTTTTTCAGTATCATGATGAGTTCGGAAAAAGAAGAGAACGTCCCGGGTTCGGGTACCGGGAACCGGCGTGGGGGGGGGGGGGTGTAGGCCTGGCTCCCTCCATGTCGTCATCGTACGACAGGTCGTCTGCAGCTTTGCCGGCTGGGGCTGCAGACTGGACTGCTACAGTGCCGAGGAATGAGTGGACTGCTGTGCGCGATCGGTTGCGTAATCTAGCGTTACGCTGGAGGAATCGTGACCGGAGTGTAGACCAGAAGGAACTTGCTGCGCAGATTCGCCGAGTCCTTCTGAATAAAGTGGTTCGGAGCTATCAGGCTCATCACGAATATAAGGACCTCGCGAAATGTATGGACGTCTTTTTCCGGGAGTGTTCGCGTAGTGAAACGAGGTTCTGCGCCAAACATGTTTGTGTGCAGTTCTTCGAACCTGTGATCGCGGTTAGTACCGCAGAATCACTGACTGGAGAAACAGTTGAAGAGGAGAGTGACTCTCAGCCTCTCCCTTCACCGGAGAAGGTGAGGGGTGATAGTGGGGACGAGGAGCGGGATGTAGGGGAGCCATCCTTTATATCTCTGCCATCGGCGAGTTCCACAGAGGATGAGGAAAGTAAGAGGGACAAGACCTGGGCTCCATTAGATAAGAGGTTGCTGATGGGCAGGAGGCAGTACCCCCGAAAGAAGCCTCCAGGTAAGTGCGGCGCGGAAAAGCGAGGTCGCCCTAAAACAACGGGCGAATATGTCAATCTTGCGCAAGCCAAGGAACGCCTGGCAGCTGCTGAGCGTGATGAGCTGAGGCTTGCGTATGCGCGTAGAGTGTTGGACCCCTCCCTGGGACCAACTCTTACTGCGATTGGCAAGGATGTTGCTCCGCCGGACGTGGTATACCGTGCAGAGTTGCGGGGGTTCACTACTGTGGAGCTTCGGAAACTGGCGGATAGATTTGTCACCCAAGTGGAGAGGGTGGCTGGTCTCCCTGGCCTTGAAGATTTCATGGCCGAGGAGCTCATAGCCTCCTCAAGGAAGCTGGGTGGCATCCTCGATGAAGTCGTGGCGAGGACCTCTTCGGAGGCCGATCCTCGCATGGATGTTCTCAGGAGTGAGAACCAGGGCCTGAGGATTCGTATCTCGGCCCAGGAACGCGAAGTGGAGCGCCTCACGGAGGAGCTTGCGTTTGTTCGCTCTGCGATTCCGGACATCGAGGCATTTTACTTTTCAGGTAAAGGCGCCATGGACAAGGGCGCAAGGAAGAAGCGGCTTCGTCTGCCCTCTGTTGAGAGGTCCCCGCCTGGTTTGGCGGAGGAATCTGGGGCTGTGGTTGCGGAGGATCGCCCTTTTACGGCGCTTGATGTGTCGTCCCTTCTGGATCGTCGCTTCGGGGACTTGAGGGACGACATATCGCTTTCGGTGGTGGCCGCTATTAGGTCAGAGCTTGGGGGGCGGGATGGGCCCACTCCGGTCTACGGAGTGGATCCCATACGCGCGCCTGTCTCGAGTGTCGGTGGTGGTGTTGTAGCGACTTATAAATAAATTCACCAGATCTTTGAAAAAGTAATGTTTATTCATTGAAAGTATAAAGCGAAAGAACAAAAAGAATTAATATGTAACAAATAAATGAATGAATGTGTTGTTATGGAAATATTGATTTTTCTTAAAAACATTATGTATATTAATGAATTGAAGTTATTACAAATGTATAAAGATGTAAAAAGTGTAAAAGTGCAGTGAAAAGTGTAAGGTGTAATAAAAGTGTAGAGTGTAAATGAAAGGTGTGGATGATGAATGCTACAGTACTCCCCCCCAAGTGACGATATTCGTTGCGAAATGGACTTTCTTCTTCTTTGGTGGGTAGGTGCGTAAAGCTTTTCCAACAGTAGCAGAAGAAGAAGGATTTGAAGTAGCAGAAACAGGAGCTGAAGTAGCAGGAACAGGAGCTGAAGTAGCAGGAACAGGAGTTGAAATAGCAGGAACAGGAGTTGAAATAGCAGGAACAGGAGCTGAAGATCTGGTAGAAAGTTCAGTAGAATCTGAAGTTCTAGGAATGAAGGCTGGCTTGAGACGTTCTGTCGAAATATTGACAACTCTTCCTGAAACATTAACTGCAAATAAATGATCAGAGATACGTTTCTCAATAGGAAAAGGGCCAGAATAAGGAGGTTGTAGTGACTTCCTAACAGTATCTTCTCGAATCCAAACATGAGTACAATCAAAAAGATTCTTGTGAACAAAAGGTGATCTTTTGCAATGATGACTTGTAGGAGATGATCTGATATTCCTCATATGAATCCTGTGTTTTTCAAGAAAGATTTCAGGATCTGCAGGAAAATCTTCTTCAATGAAAAATTCTCCAGGAATACGAAGAGTGGATCCATAAAGAAGTTCTGCAGGTGAAGCTTTTAAATCTTCTTTGAAACACGAACGTAATCCCAAAAGAACTGAAGGTAAAGATTCTACCCAGTTGGTTGTTTCGTGGCACATAATCGCTGCTTTCAAAGTCCTATGCCATCTTTCCAGAATTCCATTTGAAGCAGGATGATAAGCAGAAGTTCTAATCCTTTGGCATCCAATTAGGTTTGTTAAAGCTTTGAATAAAGCTGCTTCAAACTGAGGACCTTGATCTGTTGTAATGCTGATAGGAGAACCAAAACGTGCTACCCAATGTGAATAAAATGTTGTAGAAACAGTTTCAGCAGAAATCTCAGAAATAGGAACAGCTTCAGGCCATCTGGAAAAACGATCAATCATAGTAAGACAATAACGGTAATTTTGACAAATAGGAAGTGGTCCAACAATGTCTAAATGCACATGCTGAAAGCGTTGATCAGGAATTGCAATCTTAATTGGAGAATTCTTGGTGTGTCTTGAAATCTTCGCACGTTGACATGAAAGACAAGTTCGAGTCCATTCCTTCACATCTTTCTTCAAAGAAGGCCAAATGAATTTCAGTAGTAATTGTTTAGATGTCAATCTGCCGCTGGGGTGAGCGAGTCCATGAACAACATCAAAAATTCTCTTGCGTAAGAGTTTAGGAACATATGGACGAATTAATTCCGAAGAGCAATCACAATAAATAGGTATGGTTGATCCTGAAAGAATAAGTTTCTTCAACAGAAGTGAAGAATTTGAAGAAAGTAAAACTTGAAGTTCTTCATCTTCTTTCTGATAATTAGCAAGTTCTTCTAAAGAAACTATAATAGGCATTGAAATAGATTCAATTCTTGACAGAGCATCAGCAACTGAATTCATTTTTCCAGAAATATAGGTAATATTTGTAGAGAATTGAGCAATAAAGTCTAATTGTCTGATCTGTCTTGGTGACGCTTTATCCAATTTCTGACGGAAAGCAAAAATCAAAGGTTTATGATCAGTTCTGATAATCAGTTGTCTTCCTTCAACAAAATGCCTGAAATGTTTAATAGCCAAATAAATGCTAAGAAGTTCTCTATCATAAGTGCTATAATTTCTTTGAGCTTTGTCTAGTTTCTTTGAGAAAAATGCTATTGGTTTGATATCGTCGTCAATAGACTGTTCAAGTGATGCACCAACAGCAAAGTCAGAAGCATCACAAGTTAAAATAAGAGGAGCATGAGGAGCAGGATGAGAAAGGGTAGTAACTTGTAAAAGTTCTTCTTTACATGACTCGAAAGCTAATTCCGCTTCTTTAGTCCAAGAAATAATTCTTCTATCCCTCTTGCGACTGTCCTTTAAATATTCTGTTAACAGAGCTTGATGATTTGCAGCATCCTTGAGACAGCGACGATAATAATTGATAATTCCTAAGAATCTGCGTAATTCATGAAGTGTCTTAGGTTTAGGATAATCAATAATTGATTTCACTTTTTCGGATGTAGGTTTAACTCCTTGGTTAGAAACTAAGTAACCAAGAAAAGAAATCTCGCTTTGACCGAAAAGACATTTAGCGACATTGATTGTCATTCCAGCTTGTTGAAGACGATCAAAAATAATGCGTAAGTGAGCAATATGTTCTTTCTCATCTTTAGAAGCAATAAGAATGTCATCAAGATAACAAAAGGCAAAACTCAAATCATTAAGTAAAGAGTTCATGAGCCGTTGAAAAGTTTGGGCTGCGTTTCGTAAACCGAAAGGCATTACGACAAATTCAAAAAGCCCAAATGGAGTAGTGACAGCTGTTTTGTGAATATCTTCTTTAGCGACGGGTACTTGATAGTACGCTTTAACTAAGTCGATTTTAGAAAAGATATTCTTACCAAAAAGTGAAGAAGAAAAATCTTGAATATGAGGTAAGGGATAACGATCCGGGATAGTCACTGAATTGAGTGCACGATAATCACCACACAGTCTCCAAGAATTTTGTTCCTTTTTAGGTACCATATGTAGAGGGGCTGCCCAGGAGCTGCTTAAAGGCCTGCAAATTCCTTGCTCCATCATAGACTTGAATTCTTCCTTGGCACATTTAAGTTTCTCAGGAGTAAGTCTTCTGGGAGTCGAAAATTTAGGAGAACCTTCCGTAACGATATGATGTTCAACACCATGTGTTTTTACCGAGGAAATTAGAGAAAAACGGGTGAGTCCTGGAAATTCGGTTAAAAATTTGTGGTACACAGAATCAGGAGATGTGGTAAAAATTGACAAATGTGCAACTTCTTGAATTTTTCCAGTATTCATAAGACCGGTAACATTATCAATCAATTTCTTGTTTTTAATGTCAATTAGGAGATTAAAATGACAAAGGAAATCGGCGCCTAAAATAGGACGTTGAATATCCGCGACACAAAATTTCCATTTGAATTCTCTCCTTAAACCGAGGTTCAAAATTAAAGTTTTAGAACCGTAAGTATTAATTTGAGTACCATTTGCGGCAAAAAGTTTTAAATTAGTATGCCACGGCTTCAATAAAACCTTTTTAGGTAACAACGATATATCAGCGCCCGTATCGACAAGAAAATTCAAATTTGAATGTCTGACGAAAATAATGAGGCGATTGTTAGAAACACCGTCGTAAGCAGCCTCAGTCTTAAGCGGCGTTTTTAGTTTTCCTGTGAAGCCAAGAATGTTTTGGACATAGAACAAGGTAAAGTACATCGTTTAGCCTTATCACCAAACTTCTTATGGTAAAAACAAATTGATGTATCTTTAATATCTTTATTTGATTTGTCTTTGTTACGCGATAACAATCTAAATCTTCTATTTTCTCTAGACCGGCTTTTGGAACGATCTCGACGACGAGAAACTTCAAGAGCTTCGATTCTTCGTAGCAAATCCGCGAAATCCGAAGATTTATTACTTGCATTATTGGAAACTTCCGCGACTTGCAAACCGCCGTCCCGATCAGCAATTTTATCGGCTAATTCCGCAAGTTTAACAAGAGGAACATCTTCTACTACGGCTAAAGTCGTTTGAATTCTATGTGGTAAGCGTTGAAGCCAAATCATTTGCAAAACACTATCTGCTAAAGATCCTCCAGACAAATGACGAATTTCTCGAAGTAATTCCGAAGGCTTTTTATCATTAAGTTCAATTCCAGCTAATATTTGTCTCAAACGTTTTTCCTCTGAATCCGTAAAGCGATTTATTAATATTTTCTTTAAATAATTATATTTATCTGTTTCAGGTGGATTTTCAATGACTTCAGATATGTTTACTAAGGCTTGTTCATCAAGATGACGAATGACAGAACTATATTTAATATCATCTGATCGAATTCGATAAACCGTAAACTCACTTTCAATAGAAGCAAACCAGAGTTTAGGTTGTTTATGCCAGAAAGTCGGTAGTTTTAATAAACGAAACTCATTTGAGTGAATTTGTAACATAGGATCACTGACCTGATGTTCAGTTTGAAAAGGTAAAATATTAATATTATCTGATCCAACCTGATTTGATCCGCTCGCCAAATCCATATCAATCTGTGTATCCGAACAGGGTCTAACTGGTGATCTATCGATTGGCATTTTCCTCTTGTTCCAGGAATCCGATAAAATGATTTGAGAATTTCCGTGAAGGACTAATTTGCCTCTGATGTTTCAAAGATCCGGAGAATGAATCTCTTAAAATCAGAATATCCAGCAATTCTTCCAAGCGATGATAATATTTCGCAGACTTCAAATACGACGATCACTTGGCACTTATTCCGCATCAGCCTTTAAAATGCGTCGGCTTTAATATCACGTCGGCTTTAATATCACGTCGGCTTTAATATCACGTCGGGTTTAATATCACGTCGGGGTCACCAAAAATGTAGCGACTTATAAATAAATTCACCAGATCTTTGAAAAAGTAATGTTTATTCATTGAAAGTATAAAGCGAAAGAACAAAAAGAATTAATATGTAACAAATAAATGAATGAATGTGTTGTTATGGAAATATTGATTTTTCTTAAAAACATTATGTATATTAATGAATTGAAGTTATTACAAATGTATAAAGATGTAAAAAGTGTAAAAGTGCAGTGAAAAGTGTAAGGTGTAATAAAAGTGTAGAGTGTAAATGAAAGGTGTGGATGATGAATGCTACAGTGTGGTTGGCTCTGTGCCTGGGGGCTCTGCCGTTTCCGCTCTTGCGGAGACTCTGGCGGATGCCCCTGGTCCTGGAGTCTCCAATGGGAAGAGGAGGCGACGTCGTGGGAGAGGGCTCAGACGACTCCCCCGGACGAAGGAGCGTGCAGAGAAGGGTGCCTCTAAGGAGGGACCTACTCGGGAAAGGAAGGTAGGTGGGGTTCCTTCTCGCCCCCCCTCCGCGTCAGTGATTTCGCTGACGATTCGGGGGGGAATGGAGGCGAGATCATATGCCTCAGTCCTTTCGGAGGCTAAATCCAAGATCGACGTAAAGGGCTTAAATATCAGCTCGATGCGAATGAGAAGAGGGGTAACCGGCAGTATTTTGCTGTCGGTTCCCGGAAAAGACTCGGCGTCGAGGGCGGATACACTCGCGACTAAGCTCAGGGATGTCTTCCCAGAAGTAGAGGGAATTAGGGTTGGCCGCCCTACACGGATGGAGGATGTCCGACTGAGGGGCCCAATGTTCTCTGTAAAGAGGCAGAGAATATTGGAGGAAGTTGCTAGTTTCGGGGGTTGCCGAGTGGAGGATATCAGGGCCGGGGAAATCCAATTGTTTCCCAATTCGTGCAACGGCACGATTTGGTTGCGCTGCCCTGTCAGAGTGGCGCGAAAGCTTCTGACCGCAAAGAGGATATCGATTGAGGGGGGGTGGGAGACATTGGAGGTTATCCATCTGGCTCGCCGCTCCCTTCAATGTTATCGGTGCCATGGGTTTGGCCATTCGGCCAATTTCTGTGGCGCCGAGGTGGATCGCAGTGGTCACTGCTACAGATGTGGTGGCGCGGGGCACAAGGCGGCCAACTGTGTGGCGCCGCCCCGATGCCTTTCCTGTGCGTCGGCGGGTAAGCCGGCGGGGCATCGCTGCGGATCGGCTGCTTGCGCTCGCGTGCGCGTCCCTCCCAAAAGGCGTCGGAAGGGTACGCCTTCTGCCGAGCGCGCGCAGGCTCCGGGGCGCCCCGATGGGGGATCTCCCGAGAGTCCGGGATGGACGGAGGTAGACTGTAGTCGGGGGCGGGGGAGGTCGCGGAGAGGCGGCTCCCCCGTGCCGGGCTGCAGTACTGCCCCCGATGTTTAGTGTTGGTTTTGTCTTCTGTTTGTCGTAGCGTGTAGCGGTGGGTGCGAGGAGTTCCGGGGAGATTGCCGAAAGGTGACTCCGTGGTCTCCCTGCCCCGCCAAGTTTATGTCGTAGGTTGCGGCGATGGGTGACTGAGTGCCGGGGGAGGTTGCCGAGAGGTGACTCCGCGGCCTCTTCACCCGCGTCAAGTTTATGTCGTCCTTGCCTTGTTGTCTTTTGTTACAGGTGGGAGTAACAACCCTCCCACCTTTACTGTGATTGGCCATAGTGCCTTACTGTGGGCCCCTAGAGGGCTGGGCCTGTGGCCCTTAATATGTTTCCATTGTGGTTGTGTACATGTCGTGCACTGTTAGTCTTTTGTAACGTCCTGTGACGTTTATTTGTGTGTGGGTGGGTGACTGTGGTCACCTCACTTACTGGGTTCGGCAGGGAGAGGGGTGAGGGCCCCGATCCCATAGCACGTCGACCCAGGGAAGTCCGGGGGGGAGCTAGTAGCCCGGCTCCCCTCGATGCCCTTTCGGGGCAAGGGATGTCCTCTCCGGGGGGATACTTGTAGTATCCTCTCGGGGGATGTGTCCTCCTATAGGACGCCGGTCGGGTTGTCCACCGTGAAGTAATGCTCACGCGGTTCCGCGGTGGACAATACCCATACGACCAAGGGCTTCAGTCAGGTTTTAGGTCGGTACCCCGTCCGATAGTCCTTCGGGATACTACGGGCGGGAATCCACCACGAAGCCTCCTGACCCTCCCTCAGGGGTCAGGACGGCGAAGTTTGGTTTAGGCAAATTTCCTGACTTAAAAAAAAAAAAAAAAAGGTTATATAGATGCTGGTGTAAGTCGTTATATGTCTGAGGAATAGTAATATTTGTGGATTCCATTTCTCCAGGTCGTTTGATGTTATAGTGTCACGTCCGGCCGTATAAATTTTTTCGTTTACTCTAAGTTCCTTAAGCGCTATTTGAAAAGCGCGCCAAAGCCGGCCATGACTCCTAACTCCGTTTAGTAGCACAGCACGGCGCTCCGTGAGCCTAACGATCTCCCACCACGGCTCCTGAAAGATCTCCTACTCCAGAGAGCTTCCCTCTCTCCCGGTCGCCGCAGGCCCGAGCCGCCGAAACGAAGGACCTCAGAACAGTCCCGAATTTCGTCAGTTCTCTGCGCGACACCGAACAGTACAGTCGCACTTTTTTTTTTTTTTTTTTTTGACGCAGTGGGAATCCTCATGGATACCACCGCTCTCCGGGAAGAGAGCGGATGGTTATGTGGGACTTCTTGTTCCCCTTGGCCGATCCACGAATGGATCGGTCAGGGGGCCCAAGACATACCTCACTAAACCCACTGCGGATACCTTCTCGGGCGTTTATGGGGGACGGGGAGGATGCTAGGATTCCATGCCGTCTCGCCGTCCCCCCGCCTTATCCCTCCTTGGAGGAGTGTCGCGGAAGGCGACACTCTCCCCCCCGCGAATGCATCGTGCGGGGTCCTCGCGGTTGCGACGCAGGGCGGTACCAACCCCACGTCGCGCCCTCCCAAAGAGTTTGGGGGGCGGAGTCACGGCTCGAGTGTCCCGCTCGAGCCGCCACCCCCCGCCTCCGGAGCGGTGCTCCCTCCCCCTCCCGAAGGGAATGGGGATTCGGCATTCGCCCCGGAGGCCCTCACCAGGGGGTCTCTCTCAGAAGGAGAGAAACCCCCTCCGTGGACGACGTTGCCCTCCCGCCGGTGCCTCGTGGCTCCCGGCGAGAGGGCCCCGCGCGTCACGTCCTCACAGAGGGGGACCCAGGCGCCCCGACCGGACAGGCAAAGCCTGCCCGGCGGGGACACGTGGCCCCCCTTCGGCCCCCCCGGCTGCGACTCCCTCCGCTATCTTGGGAGTTGGGAATCGGCCGCAGCCGAGGGGGTTTTACCCTACCGGACGCGCGGAAGCACCCCCGAGTGGGGGGTCACGCCCGCACGCCCGGCTCACGTGAGGCCCCAGGGGGGGAGTCCCAGAACTTAGATGTCCCGGGTCCCCCTCCGGAAACCTCACCCCGCGTCTATATTAGACGCGGGTATGTTGGGGCCGACCCCCCCCCCCGAACCGCGCCGCCGCAAACGGGTGCTCCCGCCGACGGCACGGAAGGAGAGGGGGGGATCCCTCCTCCTATGTTGGCTCTCCTCGTTCTGAGGGCATATCCCCCTCGGCCCCCCCCGCCCCCACTGGGCGGACCCGACGGTGGCGTAGGAGGGGGAGGGGGAGGCAGGGGGCGGGGCACATCCCCGCCGTTCGGTCGGCCTCTTCTCCTTTGCCCGCGGAGGGCGCCCCCCCCCCGATCCCCGGCACCACGAACGGGCGGACCCGCCGATGCCGGGGAAAGAGGGGGGACGTCCCCGCCTACCTCCTCTTCTTCTCCTGCTCTCTCCCTCTCTCTTTCCGCCTCCTCCTTCTGCAGCATGACTTTGCTGCAGAAGGAGGAGAACGCCTTCCATACTTCTTCGTTTTCTGTCATTGCCCCCACGAGTGAGGGCAATGACAGATCTCCTCCCGCTGCGGCCACGAGCTCCGTTCTCTCATCCGCCCAAGCCACACACTCTGCGAGTGTGTGTTGGGCGGTGTCCCGCTCGTGGCCGCAATGGTGACACCGCGTCGTGCGTTCTTTTCCTATCCTCTGCAGGTACTTACCGAAACATCCATGTCCGGTGAGCACCTGCGTCATGTGGAAGGACACCCCTCCCTTGGCCCTGTCTAGCCAACTTTCTAGACAGGGCCGTATAGCCCCGATGGTGCGCTGCCCTGGCAGTGTTGGATCTGCCAGGGCCTTCTTCCAGTTTTGAATTAGCGCCCGTCGGGAGTGGACCCTCACTGTACGCCAGAGACTATCTGTCAGGATGATGCCCGCCCGCTGGTACGCACGCGTGCGCGTGTATACCTCCGCGTACATGCGGGCGAGCATCTCCACGGGGGGTACTCCGAAGAGCACCCCCGTCGCCGTCCAGCTCACCGTACGGTAGCCCCTGCATATCCTGTTGGCTACCCGCTTCTGCACTTGCCTTAGGGCATTCTTTGTGCTGCGGGTAGCCTCCAGGCGTTCAAACCATACAGGGGCCCCGTACAGGAGCATGGCGTGTACCGTCCCAGCGTACAGCTTCCTCACACTCCCGCCCGGTCCCCCGAGATTGGGCAGCAGGCGTTGCAGAGCCATCGCTGCCCTCTCTACTTTGGGGGATATGCGGCGGAAGTGTTCCTGGAAGGTTCCACTTGTTGTCGAGGTGGAGGCCCAAGTATTTCAAACAGGCCCCCACCTCTATTGGGGTGTCCTCCACGCGGATGCGGGCTTTTGGTGGCGCCCCACGAGAGCCATTATGAAAAAAGATGGCCTCGGTCTTTTGGGGCGCCACTTTAAGTCCCATCCGCCTAACCAAACGCACGACGCGGTTCACCGCGAGTTCTGCTCGAGCGGTCGCCTCTTCCCACGAGTTCCCCCCGGCCATCACAAGCGTGTCATCCGCGTAGCACACGGTGTGACAGCCAGGGGGGAGGGCCTGCCGAAGAACGGCGTCATATGCGAGATTCCACAGCAGGGGCCCGAGTACCGACCCCTGCGGAACCCCGCACGTCATATGACGCCTTTGTTCTTCGGCATTTCTGTCCGTGTAGGCCAATTGCCTGTCCCGGAAATAATCCGCCAGGATCGACACCAGATATTGGGGGACCCCGTGGTGATTTAGGGCCGCCCCTATCCGGTGCCATGGCAGGGTGTTGAAAGCGTTGGATATATCCAACGATACCGCCATCAGCACCCCGCCTTCCTCCATTTTGGCCTCCGCGATCGAACGAACCCGCAAGACTGCATCTATTGTGGATCGTCCGACCCGGAAGCCATACTGATCCTGGCTTAGATTTGGTCCTTCCCGGGACAAATGATAGACAAGGCGGTCCGCTATTATTCTTTCTAGAATTTTACCCGCCTCGTCTATCAAGCAAATTGGCCTATATGCCGAGGGAACATCCCTCGGCTTGCCCTCTTTGGGAAGGAGGACTACCCTAGCCTCCTTCCACTCTCGTGGGAAACAACCCATGCGGAGGCATTCGTTATACATCCTCCGCATGGGTTCGGCTAGACCCCTGTAGGCGAGAGCCCATACCTTTCCGTGTATGCCATCAGGACCCGGGGCTTTTCCGGGTTTTATCTTCCTGATGGCATCACGGAGCTCCCCTTCCGTGACCCCCATGGCCTCCTCGTCCCACATCCAGTCCCGCTCCGGAATTGGGTCAGCTTGACCCTCTTCCCGCGGGAACAGGGTGTCGACAATTTGGCCGACAAATTGGGGGTCCAAGGACTCTGTTGTGGGGGCGCCCCCTCCTTTCAGTTTTTTCAATACTATTTTATATGAGCGCCCCCATGGGTCCTCGTCCAGGGAGGAGAGTAGTTCCTCCCAGGCTCTCGCCTTTGCCTTCCTTATCAGGACGCGTAGGTCATCTCGTCTCATTTTGTAGATGTCCCACGCGTCCTGATACCTTTCGGGGTCTGACCGCTCGAGTCTCTTCCTCCTTCTCACCAACCTCCTTGCCTGGTCGGAGGAGCGCCTCGCCTCTGCGATCTCCTCCGACCACCAATAAGCTTTTCGGGGGGGGGATCTTCTTCGTTCTGGGCATGGCTGCGTCGCACGCGTCGCTGATAGTACGCAGCAGCCACGCCCTTTCGTCCTCTTGTTGATCCCCCCCGTTGTCTTCTCCACGAACCATCAGGGCCGCCTCGATTGCGGCCAGGAACGCGTCTTGGTCCAGCTTTTTAAGGGTCCACCTTCGAGAGACAGATTCTCTCATACGGCGGCGCTTTATTACCTCGCGGGGGAAGGCGCTGACGGAGAACTCTATATATCTATGGTCTGATATTGTTTCTGTCTCCGCCAGCACCCTCCACCCGCTTACCAACCTCGAGGCAGAGGGAGTGACCCAAGTCAGATCTACGATCGACTCCCCCTGCCTCCTGACACACGTGGACTTCCTCCCCCTGTTGCAGGAGAGGAGCCCACATCGCGCCGCCCAATCCAAAACCTGTCTGCCCCGCCAGTCATCGCGCGGGGAGCCCTAAGCGCTCGCTTTGGCGTTGAAGTCCCCGGCGACGACTATTGGGGCGGGGTGGTATTCTGTAATCTGTCCCTCTATGGAGTGCAGTCTCCCGCAGAATTCCTCATTGCTAAGACTCGGCGGGAGATACACCCCAATAACGATGGTGGACCCCCATCTGACCGTCACTGTGCCCTCCTCCGACTTCAATGGTTCCGCCGGGGGGGAGCTTGACGCGCTCCTTTGGGTGATTGCAGCCAAGCCATCCGCACTGCTTATCCAGCTGTCTGGTATTTTGTGCGGCTCGGCTACAATCCCCAGGCCGCAATCTCTCTCCATCATGGTCTGGACGAAGAGAGCTTGGGCCGGCCCTGAATGGTTCACATTGGCCTGTAAAATTTTACAGGCCATCCTCTCTGCTGTGCGCATTCGCGGGCCCCGTCACATCCATTGCGGCGGGGTCCCCTTCCTTCAGATTTTCCTGAAGACGCTGCTTCTTCTTTCCTCCTTCCGTAGGGAGTTTTTCCTCCTCCTCTCTCTTCTTCCTTTCCCTGGATCTGAGTACCCGTTGTTCCTTGGGTTCCTCTCTAGGATCCATGGGAGGGGCAACGGGGACGGCCACTTTTACCGTTCCTTTGGGGCGGTCCGCCGCTTTATTTAGCGGAACGCCCCTCTTGTTTTTGTGCACCGGTGTGCACGTCCTGCTGCCCGTTCTGTGATTGGCGGGCAGCCCTTTGTCCGCACACACCGGGCACCTTGCTTCCGCCACACAGCTCCTCGCCGTGTGCCCCTCTTCACCGCAACGGTAACATTTACCGCTGCGGTCTGCTTTATTTGGGCATCTCGCGCGCACATGTCCCCCCTCCAGACACTTATAGCATTGGAGGGGTCTTGCCTCCAGTATTTCCACGCGCGCGAGTGCCCATCCGATCCTTATGGATCCTGTCTTTATTATGCGATTCGCCGCCCGTAATGGACAGCGAACCCACACTATTTCCATACCCCCGGGGGTTTTCCGAATCTCCCCGGTGTGTACGTCCTCTTCTTCACATTCGCCATTAATGGCTACTGCCTCTCTGACTTCGGGGGCCTGAATCGATTCATCCAGCCCCCGAATTCTGAGCTCCGCCATTTTCGTCGGACGCTGTACTCGGACACCTTCTTTGCCCGCCAGCGCCCTTCTCAGTTCCTGGGCGAAATTGTCGGCCTTTTCGTGGCCGTCCGCCTCAGAAATCTCGAATATGTGGGAGCCCGTTACTCCTCTTCTAACTTTGACTCCTTCGATGCCCAGTTTCCTGGTGTCCACTTTCATACGCGCCTCCCGGAGGTTTTCTTCATACGTTCCGGGAGGACACGTAATCGTGACTGCCGCTCTCCTGGGCTCCTTTCTCTTGGGGGCTGTTTTAGGTTGCACGGTTTGTTTAACGGGGGGGGTGGGGTTTGTCACCCTTTTATCCACCCCTTTCTTTACCTCTGCAGCCTCTGTTTTCCTTCTTCTCGACACCACCTCACTCCATGAGGCGGTGTCCTTCTGTTGTTCCTTCTCTCTGTTCTGGAGCTGTGGTTTTTCCACTTTTTTCGAAATTTGGGGCTGCCCCTCTTTTCGCGTCCTACTTTTGTCATCCTGCTTGGGTGTTGCCTTCGCCTCCTTCTTGTTTCCCTCTTTCTTTGTTTTGGATAAAGGGGCTCTTGAGGTTGCTGCGCGGGCCGGTGGGTTTAGGGTGGTGGGCAGTATTTTCACTGTCCTTTTTATCTCTTCCACCTTTTTCACCACAGGTTTGGTGGCCAACTGTTGTCCTCTCGGTGCTATTGCCTCTGTTTTCTTTCCAAGTATATCTCTATAGTTGGGGGTCGGGCGTCCTAGCCTCTGATCGAGCACTCTCAATGATGCCCTCTATCTTGGCAATCAAGTTGGAGTGCTCCTCCCTTTCTCTGGCCTCGCGCTCCCCTGTGGGATCGTGCACTCCATGTTTCCCCTGGAGATGTGCAGATTTCCCGATCTTAGGGATGTTTTATTCCTCCCTCCTTGTTTGTCTGAGGGGTATGCCTCGATGGGTTTCGGGGCTTTCTCCTCGTGTCCTACTTCCATTTTTTCTTCCTTCCTTACTTTTTGTTTCTCCTTCCTTCTGGTCCAAAGGTGCTCGGGACCTCCCCACCATTTGGTGGAGGTGAGACCCCCCGCATCTCCACATCTTCATTCAAGGAGGCTTCCCCACCAATTGGTGGAAGTGAAGTTTCCCTGAATACTCCTATCTCTTGGGTTGGTGGGACCCCCCCGCTTTTGAGCGGAAGTGGGGCCCCCTCAATCCTTCTCTTTCTCCTCGTTTTTACCCCAACGTTATCTGCGCTGAGCGGCTCTTTCCAAGCGGCACTTTCCAACTCCAAAAAATCCGAAAAACATAAAGCAATTTCTCGGTTTAGCCGGATATTACCGAAGATTTATACCTAATTTTTCTAAAGTCGCGAAACCATTAACAGATTTATTGAAAAAGGATAGCATATTCGAATGGCAATTAAAACAAGTAGAAGCTTTTAACTCTTTGAAACACTCGTTATGTTCAAATCCCATTCTCCAATATCCTGATTTTACTAGACCTTTCATACTAACTACCGACGCATCAGGGTATGCGATAGGCGGAATTTTAAGTCAGGGACCGGTAGGAAAAGATCTTCCTGTCTCATATACTTCTCGAATTTTAAACACTGCGGAACAAAATTATTCAACAATTGAAAAGGAATGCCTAGCCATCATATATTGTATTAGCCATTTCAGACCCTACTTATACGGAAGACTTTTTACTATAATAACTGATCACAAACTTTTAATTTGGCTACATTCCATGAAAGATCCAACCTCCAGACTCTGGAAGTGGAAAATCAAGCTAGCAGAATACAATTACGAAATTAGATACAAAAAGGGATCACTAAATAATAATGCCGATGCTTTATCGCGGAATCCACCCACAGATTTAGTTTTACCAATATTTGCTTCAGATAATGATGAGTCATCCGATGAATCCATATTTTCAAGTAGACCAGGACCTTCCGTCAGACCAATTGAAACAAATGCTCTAACTCCCTACCGCAGTAACAATATTGAAAACCCCAATTATGTTAATATAACTGAAAACGATTCCGATTCAGATGATGGAAGTTCAATTCCTAATAACGATAATCATGACTATGCAAATATGTCAAATTTAAATTTAGAATACGATTACGTCGACCCAGTAATTTCAGAAACTATACCAATTATACAACCCTCTCCCGTAATTCCGAGTAAAGTAAAAATACGCGAAATGAGATAACTTATTAAACCAAAAAGATAATCATGTAATTTTTATAAGTTTAGACGGATCACCTTACGACAAGGGAGCCGAACTTTATTCCATTGCAAATCTTTTACCCACATACGAAAACCTCAATTTTGAAAGAGTTAATGTAAAGAAAATCAAATTAAATAATTTAATATCAATCCCGATAAGAACAAATAATCGACTGTCTGTAAAACCGCAAACTGTGAAAAATTGTATACGTTCTTTATTAGACTGCGTTAACGAGTTACAACTAACTTCCTTTAGCATCAGCAAAACGCATAAATTCGATGACATTCCTTGGTCATACGTTATTAATCAATTAAAGAAATTTTTTCACGACACCCGTATAAATATAACTATTTGTCAAAATTTAGTCGATCACCCTATCCCTACAGAACGCGTAAAATTAATTTCAGAAAACCATGCATCAGCATGCGGTGGCCATAAAGGCGTTACGAAAACATTTAATAGACTTCGACCTCACTACTTTTGGAGTACGATAAAACAAGATATTCAAGAATTTATTAGAAAATGTCGCGAGTGTCAGTTAAAAAATTAACGCGCGTTAAAACCAAGCAACCAATGATTATTACCGATACCCCTGGGACAGCTTTCGACAAAGTTTCACTAGACATAGTAGGGCCATTTCCTATCACGAATAACGGAAATAAATATATTTTAACCATGCAAGATTTATTAACAAAGTACTCTATAGCAGTACCATTAAAAGAAGCCACTTCATTAACGATAGCCGACGCTTTTACAAAAGAATTTATTTGCATTTATGGAACTCCCAAAGCTATCCTTACCGATCAAGGTACCAATTTTCTATCAACTTTAATGCGCATCCTAACTAAAAAATTCAATATTCAACATTTTAAAACCACTGCTTACCATCCTCAATCAAATGGATCTATAGAACGGTCACATCACGTATTAGTAGAATACTTAAAGACACAAATCGATAAAGAAGATAATTGGGACGAATACATTAAACTCGCCATGTTTTCTTATAATACAAGCGTCCACGAAGGAACAAAATTCTCGCCATACGAACTAATATTCGGACGACTAGCCAGATTGCCATCCGCGTATCAACCTATCGAAGAACCTCTAGAACCTACTTATCAAGAATACATAAACACTTTATTCAACAAATTATATGATATCCGCGAAGAAGCGCGACAAAATCTCATTAGAGCCAAAGAAAAAAGCAAATACTATTATGATCAACGTGTAAATTCTCGACAATTTAAAATAGGAGATTATGTTTTCTTACTAAAAGAACCGAAGAAAGGAAAATTTTCAGCACATTACGTAGGACCCTACGAAATAATAGAGATCCTACCTTCCAACAACGCCAAAATCCTAATCGACCATAAACCGCGGATTGTCCATATCGATAAATTAAAATTAGCACATATAGAACCAGGTTGAAAACAGTATTTCTAATTTTGGGTTTCAGATGTGTTGGCATCGCCAACCAGTCCATCCAGGACAAACTACAAGTTCCCCACTACATCAGATATTCGCCTTCGCAAGCTGCGTAAAGGTATACGGATATCGTAACATAGTCACTAATTCTGCACGTTGCACGAATTGTTATTCAAATCTCGATCTAGCCGCACGTTCCTTTTACCAAACACGGTATACTCACGCCGTGTGATTGGATTAGGTTATCCTGAACCACAGTGTTCTGTATGTTCCGAGCTCCTAACAATTTCCAAACCAATACGAAGTTGTATAATTTGCACTAATTATCTAATGAGCATAAATCAAGAATTACCCATTTAACCACCTCTAGTTGTTTAAAATTTAAAAAAAATGTCTTCCAACAATCCATGCGATCACAACGCGACAGCTTCTAACACGTACTACGAACACCCTAATATTGTTGAACTCCACACTCTGTTACAGAGATTTCCTTTAATACAGAAAATATTACTATTTTTTCCTAATATACATAGAGCTAGATGCTATAAAAGCACAGTTTACGATAATTATTGCCAAATTTGTCGCATCACGCGAAGAACTCGATCGGTACCTAAAGACATTTATAATTATCACGTTTTAGTTTGCGAAACCGCACCTCCTATTCCATGTCTCAACTGTCGCTATGCTTGTTACAAAATTGAACCCATAACTAATTGTGAAGAATGTTTCTTTACCTACATTCAATACGTAGTAAACGTGTGGAAACGCAACGATACCATTAGATACTGGGACGGAAAAGTACCCACCATTAATCATTACCAGCCTACATTATAAAACAATACGCTAATAATTATTATTATTTTACTAGATGTGAAGACGAATGACCACGCGTCATACAAATATATATATATATATATATCCAAGATTATTTATGTATAATAATATATGTATTCCTAATTGCAGGTTCGCTATCAGCTCGGACGCCTATAAGATTATTAAAATCTCAACGCTAAAATTACAGGTATATTTTAGTAATACGATATATGTAAAATTCTCATTTCAGAAAACCATCCTAACAAAACAGGTTGTTCAGCATGGAACCCTGTGCATTATTCAAAACTTTATTCTTACTATTTCTAGCTATTATTTTTCATCTTTGTATGAGGTATGCTTTACTTAAGTACATTTCATACAAAACTCCTGATATTGCATGAGACTCATACCCATGCAATATTCTAGCTAATACGATACACCTTATATTATTACAGATTATCGTTAACTCGCTCACTGGTAATAACTCCGTCCCTCGCGAGAGTTATCTATCAATATAGTATTCAACCATTATAAATAGCCTCGCGAAAACCTTAACGTACTTAAAAATGTAATATATTATACGCTCATTCTTGCATTAACTCGGAGAAAACGACTCCAGCTTCACCAGTGAACGAGCTAATTATATTTCACCCAATAGTAACCTTTCGAATAATCTTTACGAATCCTACAAAAGACACGGGCAGAAAAACCTGCAACCGCGCAATTGATATACATAGATATAAGACGCAAATTAGTTTATAACATATATACCCGTGCGTTAGCATGCACTCGTACACGTATGTATGATTGCACGCACACATATATATATGTCCATGTGCGAGTCTAAAACATACATAAAATAATAAAATAACGACGGTAAAATCATGTATATTATACTATTCAATTATTAGAAGATTCATCACGCACCATTATCATGTCCGAAGCCAGGACTACCTTCGCACATGCACATGTATATATCTATAAATGCATACACACGCACATATAAATAATATATATATAAAAATATTTAATTTAGTAAACCAGTCCGATTGTGCGTTACAGCTTGTCATGATGTTAGGGATTATTCTAATACTCTTCGTTAAAACTTCGTTCGCCTTGATTGGATTTGATTGTGGCGGACAGCATCTCAACATCACCGCCGTTTCCCTCTTAGATGTAGCAGAATGCAATCTCCATCATCAAACCCCAAACTCCACAGAAACTTATATACAACTATTACAACTTTCCGAATATAACTATGCAGAAGTTATACAGTGCAAACTAGAGATATCCCGCACGATATATCACTGTGGCATGCATTCGCACATCTCGGTCGTCTTTAACGGAAAAGCAGATTACGTCCAGGAAACCGGATATTCTCAATGCCTGCGAATGTTTCAAGACGGTACTACTTCCTTGGGACCTGCTCACTTAATCAGTGGACTTAAAATCAACCAAACTTCTTATCACAGCCTTACGCTAGCTGGCGAATTAAAGACCGATGGAACATGCAAGGGTACGCAATATTCTGACCCTTACGGCACATGGGACAATGTAATTGTTCAAGCAGTCGCAAAAATCTCACTCAAATCATCTTATGTGCCAGTACAACTCGAACACGGAAAAATCAAGTTAAGGTCAGGAACAATCTGTACGCTGGCCGATAGTTTTTGTTTGGATTCTGACGACGGCTACACCTTTTGGAAACCAGTACCTACGAAATCATGCAACTTCAATCAATACGACGTACTATACGAAGGACTAGCGACTAAAATAGCAGGCGATAATTCACCCATCGTCTACAGTCTTACCACACAAGACATCACGTTTGCCTTAACAAAAACCAAAGAGCAGCCTTTATGCGGATACACTTTGCTCCGCACTGAGCATCTGAAATTATTTATTCTCGAAACAAAGCAAGGCCAAACCTTTGCCAATAAAGGTACGATCCCTGTGGATAACCTCGATATATTAACTTACATGAACTCCAAGTTTGTGTATGTTGAAAAACATATCCGACATCAAATGACATCTTTGTATCATAATGTCATACAGCAAAAATGTGAACTGGAAAGACAAGTAATAACGAACGCCTTGTCCTTTGCAACTCTCTTGCCTGATGAATTCGCGTATAGTCTAATGAAATCGCCGGGATACATGGCCGTCACCACCGGAGAAGCTGTCCAGATCATAAAATGCATCCCTGTAGAAGTTACCGTACGTCCAACCAAAGAATGTTATAACGAGTTACCCGTAACCGTTAGAAACGCTTCTTACTTTCTCACGCCCAAATCAAGAATCGTCACAAAAATCGGAAACGAGCGAGAATGTTCTCAAGAATTACCAACGTTATACCGAATAGAGGACACTTGGGTACAATTCACACCAAAAGCACAAGTAAGACAGTTATCACCTCAACAACTACGACCCATGGCATCTCTTACCTGGAGTTATTTAACACCCGGTCCACTAGCTGTTAGTGGAATCTATACGCAGCAAGACATAGAAAAATTGAGAGACCACATTATGTTTCCCGCAGAGAAACCGGCACTGCTCAACGCCGTTGCCCGTGGGCTCATCGGACATCTAGTTAACACCGACTCCGTCTCGTTATACAAACTACTAGACGAAGAATCGCTCAACAAAATCGTAGACAACACCGCAGCAAAAATATGGAGAGGATTCATGAGTTTTGGATCAGCCACGGCCGGTGTCGTTGGAGTATTTATGATATGCTAAACTAGCAATCGATACCATCATCCATGGATACGCACTACACCGTATACGGATGTAGTCTACATCTAATAGGAGCATTATGGGACTCTCTAACTAATCTCTTGCTTCACCTCAGCCGCAAGAATATGAATGAAAAGGAAGAAAAGAACAAGTTCCCAGAAGACGCCACACCTCTCGCAACCATCTCAGACACACCCCCTGCACTGCCAAAAGAATCGCCAATGATAAGTCAGCCACAACTTCAAGGCTATAACACCAGACGACCTGGGGAAATGGAATCCACAAATATAACTATCCCGCAGACATATAATGACTTACAGCAGCATCTTTATAACCTCGAACAAAACCCTAGGTCAACGTCGGGTTTTATTCTCAAATAGGAGGGGAGATGTAACGTCCAGACAAATTTCAAAATTTCAATCTTTTTCAAAATTAATTCTTTAACATATTAGTCATGACAATTGCTAACCTACAAGAAAGACCGGTATTAACAAATATTTAGTCTCGCATAAGTTAAAATATGATTTCTGCCCGCCCCTTACCCCCCCTCATTGCCACCGGGTTAGAACCCCCCTAGTATACCTACTATTAGAAATTCGTTCCTGATGCAAGTTACCTATCAATTTACATATAACTACGAAATGTGAATGTAAATTGATAAACTTTACCTGTCTATCATGATTATTAAACTCTAACTATAAAATAACAATAGAAGTTACAATTAAGCTTTTCTACCATTTACATGCAAATATGAATATAAAATAAAGCAAATAAGATTATTTTAATCTATAACAAAATTTACGAAGTAATGCATTTTATTTTAAATTGCAAAGGGAATCGACATATTCTAAAGAATAATACCTAAAATATATAGATATCGTTCGTAAAGTAGTAATTAGGTATGAAACCCGCTTTATTATGTGAACTCGGCTTTACTCTCAAGAAACATCTAAAAGATTCTAGAAGGTTCTAGAAAGACGGTTGAGAACCGTTACATTCCAGAAGCATGATGCAAAGCATGATGCAACGCTGAAACACGTTGCAACCTGCAAGGCCCGTTGCAAGCCGCGTAGCGGTGAGTCACCAAAGAAGCACCGCTATCGCTACCAAGAAGAAGATAAGAAAAGTCGGAGCGCCCGGCGATGAGTCATCAAAGGAACGCCGCTATCGCTACTAAGAAGCCATCTCTCCGGGACTTAACCGTCGCAATCTCTACCAGGAACAGATTGTCTCCGGTACTTCCCCGGCATACCTCTCTTGCCATTGGCTAAGCCGCATCGCCCGATGGGAGGAGCGAGCCACATTTTACGGTATATAAACCCTGCACCCGGCACGGAACGGCAGTGATTTCGTCGCAGTGGTTCCAGTCAACAACAATCCAGCAAATACTACGGGGTCCTGAAGACATTGCCGCCATTTTGGTGAGGCATAGCCGCCATTTCGGACCGAGGTACCGAGGCTCCTCAGATCTTCAGACTCAGAGGGAAAAACACAGTAGCGAAGTGTACCATAGCAAGGCACATTAGACATTGTCTAACCTTGTGAGTATTTAAGCCAGTTCACATATCCCTAAATAGTAAAGCGCGACGGGCACTCATTATATTTAATCATTATATTTAATTATTCAATATTAACTCAATCTTACATTACTTTTCGAACTCTGAATTTTGAGCATAGACATAAGCCACATATTACTCTGCGTTTCCGATATTATTTCAATCTACGATTTGCATCTGCATACGTTTGCGTTACAATCGTCGATCTATTCAATATTTTATCCAATACTATTCAATATTATTTAACCGATATCGCATACTTATTCAACCTATTATAATAAATATACTTATGTATTTTATTATATCACTGCTTATTTATATATGTATGTAACCCTGTATCCTACCACATATTAGCGAATTGAATGCCGCTAATTCCTCTGTACACATTAGAAACTATATCCTGTCAGAAGGTACATTCGCAAGTCATCTCTGAGGTGCACGTTTTGTAAAGTGAACGTCGCATTAGCCTATTAAGACAAGGACCAGAGAACCCGGCCTAGCCGGATGAACACCTATCTCTCTATCGCTTTTACGCTTTTATTACCTTGCATTTTCCAATAGTTGCGAATACTTTACCACACCAACTGACAGTGATTTTGCATATTGATATTCGATTCATTTGACAAGTGTACACCACCTGAACCTATTTACTACCAATAGAAATATACCCTGTCATAAGGTACATTCGCAAGTCATCTCTGAGGTGCACGTTTAGTAAAGTGAACGTCGCATTAGCCTATTAAGACAAGGACCAGAGAACCCGGCCTAGCCGGATGAACACCTATCTCTCTATCGCTTTCACGCTTTTATTACCTTGCATTTTCCAATAGTTGCGAATACTTTACCAAACCGAATGACAGAGGTCTTGATAATTACTAAGAATTATTACTTCAATATTTAAAACTTAAATCTTTGATGCTTGAAAGTACAAATATTAATATTCTTGATATAGATATTAATACATGTACTAAGACTCCTTTCCCTATTCCACATTATTACCAATTCTCTTTCAGTATCGTTTAATTATAATTATAATTGACACAACGCTTAATTAATTAACAGATGAAGGGCATTCTCGTAAAGATTAACCTTTTATCTCATCTCTAATTCATTAACAAGTAGATCACGACTTAAACGTGAGTCACACTCGATTACTTTTGATTACTTAATTCCCTCAGTTTATACAACGTATTATTCATATAAATTTATTTAACCATTAGATGGTCTCTCCCTTCCGAAGGAAGAATCAAATTGATCGTGACGAGCAACGTCTCCATAGACGCGAACGTAGAACAAGAAGACCCTTAAATCTTAATGTCCAAATTTATCCAACGCGAATAATCGTACGACCCCCTTCTCCAGACGTTTACTCGCCAATTAACAACACCCCCCCTTACATTGATTATTCTCATCCGCAATTTCCGGAGCCTTCACCGTTAGAATCAAATACGTTTGTGACGACCCGATTAGCCGTCACTAGTCGCCCGCGCTCATGTAAACGGCCCCTTTCGGGGCCACCACACAAACACGTTGGGAATCCGCCTTTTCGCCCCCACCCGTCACTTGGCCCCCTCCAAGCTAGTCTTAGAGTGGAGTGGCCGACGGGTATAAAGAGCGGCGCAGCCGAGACTTCGGCACCAGTCCCGTCCTGGTCCCTCGAGCGTACTCAGGGATCACTCCTCAACTCCCAAACTTCAAATCACCCCGGCCGACGAGCGTTCTCGTCGTGCAGGCCGAGCGTTCTCGGTCACCGGGTCCTGTCCGTAAATCACCCCGGCCGACGAGCGTTCTCGGTCACCGGGTCCTGTCCGTAAATCACCCCGGCCGACGAGCGTTCTCGTCGTGCAGGCCGAGCGTTCTCGGTCACCGGGTCCTGTCCGTAAAACACCCCGGCCGACGAGCGTTCTCGTCGTGCAGGCCGAGCGTTCTCGGTCACCGGGTCCTGTCCGTAAATTACCCCGGCCGACGAGCGTTCTCAGTCACCGGGTCCTGTCCGTAAATCACCCCGGCCGACGAGCGTTCTCGTCGTGCAGGCCGAGCGTCCTCGGTCACCGGGTCCTATCCGTAAATCACCCCGGCCGACGAGCGTTCTCGTCGTGCAGGCCGAGCGTTCTCGGTCACCGGGTCTTGTCCGTAAAACACCCCGGCCGACGAGCGTTCTCGTCGTGCAGGCCGAGCGTCCTCGGTCACCGGGTCCTGTCCGTAAATCACCCCGGCCGACGAGCGTTCTCGTCGTGCAGGCCGAGCGTCCTCGGTCACCGGGTCCTGTCCGTAAATCACCCCGGCCGACGAGCGTTCTCGTCGTGCAGGCCGAGCGTCCTCGGTCACCGGGTCCTATCCGTAAATCACCCCGGCCGACGAGCGTTCTCGTCGTGCAGGCCGAGCGTCCTCGGTCACCGGGTCCTACCTGAAAGTCACCGGCGCCCGACGGAGCTCGCCCTTCTCAGGGCGCCCGTACGTGTGTCCGCGTTGGAAACTCTAGCAATAAGTCGTGTCCGCGTCCGTATAATCTGGTCGCGTCTCGTCCGTAATATTTCTATCCGTCGATCCTAGCAATAAGTCGTGTCCGCGTCCGTATAATCTGGTCGCGTCTCGTCCGTAATATTTCTATCTGTCAATCCTAGCAATAAGTCGTGTACGCGTCCGTATCATCTGGTCGCGTTTCGTCCGATTATACGGTGCTGCGTATAATGGTTTGAATCACGGGAGAACCACAGGAAGGTGGCCCCGAATAAACTCTACTTTTACCAGAGCAACCGTGTGTCATTGTAAATCTGAGTCTCCCCTCTTCCCGAATCCTGGCACCGGCGAGCCGATCCGTGGCGTCGGGAAAGGTGCTTCGTTACACGTTAATAACGAATCCAAATCATCATTTCTTACCCGATCCTGAATATTATATCCCGGATCAAAACCAACAAATTACACCGTCTGAATACGATCCGTTCTTACAATTTAATCACGAACAAAACTTCAATATTCTTGACGAGGATACCGTGAACCTCACATCCGACGACACTCGTAACTTCATCTCAGAGGAAATTCAGGACGACCTTACTTCTTTTATTACTTACCTCATTCAGCCTAACAATTCTGAACAGGAGCTTAACAATATTGTAACTCAATTTCAAGCTCCCCACGAACCACGTCAGGACCAATAAACTTTATATCGACGTAAAGGTTTTATAAATAAATAAATGACATTATAATTGTAAAATATCTTTATTTATCGACCCGACCCGTCAGTTTCCTTCTCCGTCCGATACTCTCAATCAAATCTCAAGCTCTCGGCTTCCCTGGGTATAGCCGGCCTAGCAGGTTGCCCATAAAACAAATAGAGAGCAGCTTCTTAAACGTCCACCGAGGTAGACGCGAGAGAAGACCGTCTTGTGCAGAAGGTAATTTATCGCTAGATGAATTATTGGACGTAACATCAGTCATATTGTAACTCAATTTCAAGCTCCCCACGAGCCACGTCAGGACCAATAAACTTTATATCGACATAAAGGTTTTATAAATGAATAAACGACATTATATTTGTAAAATATCTTTATTTATCGACCCGACCCGTCAGTTTCCTTCTCCGTCCGATACTCTCAATCGAATCTCAAGCTCTCGGCTTCCCTGGGTATAGCCGGCCTAGCAGGTTGCCCATAAAACAAATAGAGAGCAGCTTCTTAAACGTCCACCGAGGTAGACGCGAGAGAAGACCGTCTTGTGCAGAAGGTAATTTATCGCTAGATGAATTATTGGACGTAACAACTGTAAATGTAAATTGATAAATTTTAGCAGTCCATCATGATTATTTTAATTCATAACAAAATTTACGAAGTAATGCATTCTATTTCAAAACGCAAAGGGAATCGACATATTCTAGAGAATAATACCTAAAATATATATATATATTGCTTGAAAAGTAGTAATTAGGTATGAAACTCGCTTTATTATGTGAACTCGGCTTTACTCTCAAGGAACACCTAAAAGATTCTAGAAGGTTCTAGAAAGACGGTTGAGAACCGTTACATACCAGAAGTACGATGCAATGCATGATGCAACGCTGAAGCACGTTGCAACCTGCAAGACCCGCTGCAAGCCGCATAGCGATGAGTCACCAAAGAGGCACCGCTATCGCTACTAAGAAGAAGATAAGATAAGTCGGAGCGCATAGCCAACAAAGGCACACCGCTATCGCTACCGAGAATAGGATAAGGAAAGTCGGAGCGCCCGGCGATGAGTCATCAAAGGAACGCCGCTATCGCTACTAAGAAGCCATCTCTCCGGGACTTAACCGTCGCAATCTCTACCAGGAACAGATTGTCTCCGGTACTTCCCCGGCATATCTCTCTTCCCATTGGCTTAGCCTCATCGCCCGATGGGAGGAGCGAGCCACATTTTACGGTATATAAACCCTGCACCCGGCACGGAACGGCAGTGATCCGCCGAAAGTTGTTCCACCAGCACAGTCAAGTTCAGTACTTCTAACAGCAGTCAGCTAACCAGCTATTACTACGGGGTTCCAAAGACAACGAGACATAGCCGCCATTTCGGACCGAGGTACCGAGGCTCCTCAGATCTTCAGACTCAGAGGGAAGAACACAGTAGCGAAGTGTACCATAGCAAGGCACATTAGACATTGTCTAACCTTGTGAGTATTTAAGCCAGTTCACATATCCCTAAATAGTAAAGCGCGACGGACACTCATTATATTTAATCATTATATTTAATTATCCAATATTAAATCAATCTTACATTACATTTCGAACTCTGAATTTTGAGCATAGACATAAGCCACATATTACTCTACGTTTCCGATATTATTTCAATCTACGATTTGCATCTGCATACGTCTGCGTTACAATCGTCGATCTACTTAATATTTTATCCAATACTATTCAATATTGTTTAACCGATATCGCATACTTATTCAATCTATTATAATAAATATACTTATGTATTTTATTATATCACTGCTTATTTATATATGTATGTAACCCTGTATCCTACCACATATTAGCGAATTGAATGCCGCTAATTCCTCTGTACACATTAGAAACTATATCCTGTCAGAAGGTACATTCGCAAGTCATCTCTGAGGTGCACGTTTAGTAAAGTGAACGTCGCATTAGCCTATTAAGACACGGACCAGAGAACCCGGCCTAGCCGGATGAACACCTATCTCTCTATCGCTTTTACGCTTTTATTACCTTGCATTTTCCAATAGTTGCGAATACTTTACCACACCAACTGACAGTGATTTTGCATATTGATATTCGATTTATTTGACAAGTGTACACCACCCGACCCTATTTATAACCAATAGAAATATACCCTGTCATAAGGTACATTCGCAAGTCATCTTTGAGGTGCACGTTTAGTAAAGTGAACGTCGCATTAGCCTATTAAGACAAGGACCAGAGAACCCGGCCTAGCCGGATGAACACCTATCTCTCTATCGCTTTTACGCTTTTATTACCTTGCATTTTCCAATAGTTGCGAATACTTTACCAAACCGAATGACAGAGGTCTTGATAATTACTAAGAATTATTACTTCAATATTTAAGACTTAAATCTTTGATGCTTGAAAGTACAAATATTAATATTCTTGATACAAATATTAATACATGTACTAAGACTCCTTTTCCTATTCCACATTATTACCAATTCTCTTTCAGTATCGTTTAATTATAATTATAATTGACACTACGCTTAATTAATTAACAGGTGAAGGTGTTACGTCTCGCGGGGTCGCGGCTGCGAAAATTTGAATGCAGAGCTCGGCTTTTTCCACGAGACACGATCGCTATTACGGGTACGCGAATCTATGCGATTCTCCCCGGGGATACCCGCGATCTGAGGTTATTCGCGCTGGAACTGAGGTGATCGGATTATTGCGTGGGACCTACCTGTGACTCTACTGTAATAAAGATAGCTTCGTCGATTGCTCTATGCGAAACGTCGTTGGGGTTGCGTAAGTAATCTTCGTACGTAAACTGACAAAGCTCGCACAAATCACCGATTCGCGTGAGGGTAAGTCGGAAGTTGCAGACTCCGCAATTTATTCCGATAGGTGTTCCGCCTATGATTAGAGTATGCTTCCGAATCCTTGTCCAAAGTAATTTCGAGACTCTAGGTAAGGTGGAATAGCATGAAGTGCAGAGGGCTGCCTTAGTCTCAAAATGGATGTACCCGATACCAATTTGGCAATAGAATAAGGGTTCAAACGGTACAAAGAGATTAACTTCTGGAGGAGGGGTTATACCTCTAAGGGTGAGTGGGCACATTTGTGCTTGTTGCGTAATCGAATTGATAATGCGTCATTAGCTCGTAGATCTTTGGTGAACCCGGCAGCAATCGAGAAGTCAGTAGTCGTCGGTAAAACCGTCGGTAATTGCTCAGTAAAACACTGGTAAGGTGCCAGTAAGGTGTCGATAACCAATTGGTAAAAGAACGTACGTCGGTATATTGTTGGTAATGTCGGTATAAGAACGTATGTCGGTATATTGTCGGTAACGTCGGTAAAAGAACGTATGTCGGTATATCGTCGGTAATGTTGGTAAAAGAACTATTAAGATAAAGAGCGAGGGTCGTTCACTGGGATGTTGGGCGGCGGCAGGCGTCGTGGTCGGAAAGTTATTGGTATGCACCTTCACGGTAGGAGTTCGTCGTTGTTATTATTTTTAATGTTGAAAATGTTCTCGTATTCAGGATCGGCCTGATATTCCACTCCGAGGAATTGAGAATATTCCTCGGTCGCTGATTCGCGATAAAGTCGGTTTAGTTTTCGTAATTGATTCTTTCTTCCTGCGCGTCGGGTCTTAGGCATATTGAATTTGATGCATCCTCTGAATAATTACTCAAATAAGGAAGGTTGATATGCGGCGGACCTCACTATCAGTTCCTTATTTTGGCAATTGCTGAGAATGTTAATTCTAACTGTGGTGAGCGGTGGTCCGCTCCAGACACAGTTTTGAATTGTTCTGAATTGAAACGCCGTATGACAGATTTAAGCGCTATCGTATTTTATCACGGAAGTGGAAGTTTTGAAGAATACTGAACACTAATTTTCACACATGAATACACTGATTTATTCGTATAGTAGTACAAAATTCGGGACTAAAACTTAGAATTAGAATTTAGATTTAGACTTAGAATTTAGAGTTAGAATATTATACTTAGAGTTAGAATTTTAGAATTAGAGTTAGGATTTAGAATTTGGACTTAGAATTTAGAAGTGCGACTATACTGTTCGGTGTCGCGCAGAGAACTGCCGAAATTCGGGACTGCTCTGAGGTCCTTCGTTTCGGCGGCTCGGGCCTGCGGCGGCCCGGAGAGGGGGAACTCTCCGGAGTAAGGGCTCTCACCGTGGTGGGAGATCCTTAGGCGCTACGAAGCGCCACGCTTAGTTGCTAGGCGGAGTTGAGCGTCATGGCCGGCTTTGGCGCGCTTTTCAAATAGCGTTTAAGGAACTTGGAGTAAAACGAAAAATTTTATACGGCCGGACGTGACAAAGGCCCCTTAATTTACATGTCCAAATCTTTCCCACACGAATAATCATTCGATCCCCTTCTCCCGACGCTTACTCACCCATAAATAACCTCTCACCTCACATCGATTATTCTCATCCGCAATTTCCTGACCCGTTATATTCTGAATCAAATACGAATCACAATTTCTTACCCGATCCCGAATATTATATTCCGGACCCAAGCCGACATATCGCATCATCTCACAACCCCTCTTTACAACCTCATAACGAACACGACCTCAACATTTTCGACGAGGACACCGCTAACCTCACAATCAACAATATTCGCGATTTCATCCCGGAAGGAGCTCAGGACAACTTCGCTTCTTTCCTTACTTACCTTAATTAGCCTGACAATCCGGAAGAGGAACTTAGTAATATTATAACTCGATTTCAAATCCCCCACGAACCACGTCAGGACCACTAACCTTTATATCGACGCAAAGGTTTTGTGAATAAATAAATGACATTATACTTGTAAAATATCTTTATTTATCGACCCGACCCGTCAGTTTCCTTCTCTGTCCGATACTCTTAACCGAATCTCAAGCTCTCGGCTTCCCTGGGTATAGCCGGCCTAGCAGGTTGCCCATAAAACAAATAGAGAGCAGCTTCTTAAACGTCCACCGAAATAGACGCGAGAGAAGACCGTCTTGTGTAGAAGGTAATTTATCGCCAGATGAATTATTGGACGTAACACTAAGCATTCAGATAGATTCCATCTGCCTAACGAACCTTTAGGAACTACAAACGAAACTCAACACTACATTCCAACTATTAACGAAATTCCTATACACAATAAACAATACAGGTTTCCTCCTGTCCATAAAGAAGAAATTGATAAACAAGTCGGCGAATTATTAAATAATAATTTAGTCAAATATTCCACATCACCGTATAACTCACCAATCTGGATAGTACCGAAAAAATCAGACTCTCAAGGCAATAAACGTTGGCGTATGGTTATAAATTATCGAGGATTAAACGAAAAAACTATAGGAGACGCTTACCCTGTTTCTAACATAACAGACATTCTTGACCAATTAGGATCAGCCAAATACTTTTCAATATTTGATTTAGCTACCGGATTTCATCAAATTTCTATGTCACCTAAAGACGCTCACAAAACAGCATTTTCTACGCCATATGGGCATTATCAATTCAAGCGCATGCCATTCGGTTTAAAAAACGCACCTGCTACTTTCCAAAGACTTATGGATAATGTATTATCGGGACTACAAGGAAACGAATTATTCGTCTATATGGACGACATTGTCATTTACGCACGATCATTAAGAGAACACGAAATCAAATATGAGAGATTAATGCAAAGATTACGAGACGCGAATTTACAATTACAGCCAGATAAGTGCAAATTTCTAAGGCACGAAGTAGCTTATTTAGGCCATATAATAGGCGCGAACGGAGTCAAACCAGACCAGCACAAAATAAAATCAATAATGCACTTTCCAACCCCAAAAAATCCGAAAAACATAAAACAATCTAATTTTTCATAATTTTTCATTGTACGGGCTAGTATGAATTTCAAATCAAATCTCTATAAACGACTATTATATTTTGTGCACTAAGAATAACATATCGCACTTATTTTCTAGAATCAAATTGTAATCAGTTTTACTTATATGTATGTATATTCAATGTGAACTTGCACCTTGAATAAAATATCACAGTTACTTTTCATGGTAATATATTATTACTAAATTTAGATAATATACACTTTAAGTATGTTCACTTTGAACTGGCACCTTGAATAACATATCAGTTACTTTTCGTGATAATTTATTATTAGATCGTTTAAATTTTTGAGTGCCTTCTTTTGAACATGGCCTGACCTTTTCATTTTTATGATTTTTTTAGGATATCACTTACTTTTTAAAGTACAGATATATAGAGCAGCTTTCTATAATAGTAATTCATGTATAAATTAATAGTAATTCAAGTATCACAAATATATGTATTTTCGATTCTTATCACATAACTTTGTATAAGTAACAATTTATGCAATACAGTTCAAAATAATTGAAATATATGGTATATATGTACATATATAAAATATATAATTATATTATAGTATACATATATATTTTATTTAATCATATATGTAAATGTTTGTATAATTGTAATAACTTTTAACGATACATTGCACATTTATTTCAATTGCAACAGAATGAATTTATATTCTTGTATGAATATTGAAAATAAAGAATGGGCCCCTCCATCGCCCATTCTCGTGAGAACGCAACCATATATTTTTCTTCGTCTCTCCGATTTTAACACGACATACATATTTATGTCTGATAATTTTTTTCTTGATGATACTTTTTGAAATGTCATAAAGCCTAGGTCAAATTAGAAACTTATTGCACTCGTTTTAACGCAGCGCTTACAGCAGCTTTTATAAAGCGCCAGAGCAGCCGATATTTTATTTTGGCGCTTACGGCAACTTTTATACAGCGCTAGAACAGTTGATGTTTTAATGTAGCGTTTACGGCAGCCTTTATACAGCGCCAGAGCAGCCGATGTTTTATTTCGGCGCTTACGGCAGCCTTTATACAGCGCCAGAGCAGCCGATGTTTCATTTCGGCGCTTACGGCAGCCTTTATACAGCGCCATTATTTAATCTGTTCTAAGAACAATATGTATGCCTCTTGTGCTCCTTTGGGCCATTTTTTCTTGAACACTTCCATATCATTAGAATAATACCATTCCGATTTTGTGTCAGCTCTCAACATACACGTGTAGTGACCACGATTCATTTCTTCACCTTCGTGAAATATAGCGCTTATTACCTTGTACTTTTTTTCATTAATCGTGATATTACTCGTCGGCACGGCGTTAATCCGATTGTTGATAATTTTTTTTAGAAGCACCGTTTACAAAAGGGGAAAAAATTTACGTATTACTACGAAAGGGTTTTAAATTGATTCGATTACGTTTTCCTTTTCAACACGGTACCCTACATTGTTTCAAATTCCGTTTATCTTTTTCCCTTAGAAAATTTTACATT